>NW_024070185.1:92836753-92852324 GCF_014754425.2 Oryx dammah
CTGCGTATAAATCAGTACTTCTAGGAGTATGATAATATAATATGCTGAGTATAAATCAGTACTTAACTTCTTGAGGATAGTGTATAATATATATACTGTATATTTGTAAGTGTATATATATGTATATAAGATACTTTTTGCTTCTCTCAGTTTAAATTTGAGTTTATATTAAGAAAACAATCAGATCCAGACTGCCTGGGTTTGAATCCCAGCTCTACCAATTAAAACTCTATGACCTTGAGTGAGTTACTTAACCTTATTGTGCCTTACTTATTTTCCTCATCCAAAAGTGATAATAACCTGTACCTAAGGTTATTATGAAAACTAAATGAGTTAACACACGCAAAATTTAAACCAGGCCCAGCACCGTAGCAAGCACCCAACAAATGTTAGTGGTAAATGTTCTTATCATAGATTGACATGTACTGCTGCTCTAATCAAGTTCATATCAGCATTGTTTATAGTAAGGAAACTTTGGAAACAATGTTGTATGACCTTCTTTATGTAATACACATGTGATACATAAATAGATATATAAATATGTGTCATATATAACTATAAACATATATTCTTATACGTGTTTGTATGTACTGTTATTGTTTAGTCGCTAAGTCATGTCTGACTCTTTTGCAACTCCATGGACTGTAGCCCACCATGCCCCTATGTCCATGGGATTTCCCAGGCAAGAATACTGGAATGGGTTGCCATTTCCTTCTCCAGGGGATCTCCCCGACCCAAGGATTGAACCTGCATCTCCTTCCTTGGCAGGCAGGTTCTTTATCACAAAGCCACCAGAGAAGCGCGTGCGCACGTGTGTGTGTGTGTGTGTGTAAACATAAACATGTATGCATACCTGTTATCACTGAGCCACTAGGGAAGCCTGTGTGTGTATGTGTGTAAATACAAATATATATGCATAACTGTGGACAGAGTTACACCAAGTATTAAAACAGTTTGTTCTGGGTAGTACAGAAATGCCTCGTACTTTCTCTTTCTCTGCATTTTCCTATATAGATAGTATATATTATAAAAATTTATGCACAAGAATATTATCCCAGTATTTCAAAGAATATTGAATTAGTGAAAATAATTTAATTGGCCACCAATAAGGGGTTGGGATGAAATGTTGTTACAAGAAGGAATTCCCATAGCCATTAAAAATTAATGTTATTTCCAGAGGAAGTACAAATTGTTGATTTTTAAAAATCTGTTACTAAGACTAAACATAATATACAGCAAGATCCTAATGTGATTTTACTCCCTTTTTTTTTTAAAGGAAATGCACTTAATAGAATTTTTCCTTAGACACTTAATATCCTACTTTTTTTTTCTTTCCATCATCCAAATATTCAATAGTAAGCACAACTTTTTTATAATCTTGCTTTTTTAAAATAAAGTTAACATGTATTAGGAAGTCAGACAATTTGGATCTTGGCCTAAGTATGTCTTTAGCTGCATTATTTTACTTGTCTTTTCCAGCTTTTTCTTTCTTCATCTACAAAACTAGTTTGACTAATTCTAAGTTTCTCTCCCAAATCTCTGGCCGCTCTGATATCTTATCAGTAACATACTTAGCATTACCTGTGATAATCACTATTTTGATTGAAAGAATAGGACTTTTAGTTTCTGGTTAATGTTTGTGTCTCTTATTGGTAGTAACACCACAGTCTTTAACATCTACTTCTGGTTTATTTCTGCAGTTCACGTTCTTTGGTGGTACGAGAGTGCAGACAGCCGTGCAGCTGGGAGACATCAGTCTCATGAGGATCCCAGAGTAGTGGCAGCTGGTAAGCTATTTCACTAGGAATGAGTTATTCTTACAACAAGTCAGATTCGGTCAATAACTTTATATGCCTTCTTACAAATTTATTTCCAGTTCGGGAAAGTGTTAACTTCCTTGAATCTCAACAGAATATGCTTCTGATTCCTACATCATTTTCACCATTGAAATAGTTTTCCAGTGATATACAGAGCATTTCATGAACTGTCATAAGATGTATCTGCTATCGGTGCTTAAATTCTACCAAGAGATTCTCACTTTATTTTGAAGGAGGTGGTAAGTTAATTTGCTATGTCCTTTGCATATTTAAAAGGTACATCTGTCCATTGTCACTACCACTTCAGGAAACAGTCTGTTCATTTTCCCCTTGACATTTTAGTATCTGTCATATATTAAAAATACTTGCCTTTACTACCAGATCTTGATTTTTCATTTGAGAATATCTCTCATTCTCTCTTTTGATAACCCTCTGCTTTTGTAGCATTTTCTTACATTCAAATGATTATTACATTTCCATATCTATGATAATATTATTTGTATACATTATTACCTTTTTCATCATGTCTGTTTTTCTGCGATTTTAAAAATTTTTGTCCAGTCAGGTTTATTTTATAATACCAAATGGGGGTTCATAAAAATATTAAACATATTTCTTTACTATGGAAGAATACAATGTTATCTGTGTCATCTGTATTAATAATGTTTATCACATTAATTACTTACTTGGAAAATGTTATTAGGTCCTGGTATTAAACATCATTGATGAGTCATTGGTTTATATGCTGCAGTATCTTCATTTATAGTCAGTTTTCCTAATTTTTACTTCATTTTGGATCACTTTTAATAAAGATATTTGGTCATCTGTTTTAATGAGATATTTATGCTTATGGAAATGTTTGCCCTAATAAAAGTCTATGTATACAATCTGATTCTTTTTATTGTGTTTTATATTTTTATCCTCATTTCTGGAGCTGTTGTTGTATTGCCATAAGGTAATGAGACAATAATAATGTACTGTCTTTATTTTAAACATTAAGTCACCTCAAGTAAATGCCCCGCTAGTAAGGAAATGGCAACCCACTCCAGTACCTTTGCATGGAAAATACCCAACTCCAGTACCTTTGCCCGGAAAATCCCATCAACGGAGGAGCCCCAGTAGGCTACAGTCCATGGGGTTGCACAGAGCCGGACATGACTGAAGTGACTTAGCAGTAACCTTAAAAGAATTTCTTCAGTACCGTCACAGATAATACAAGATCCTCCTACAAACAAATTCAGTGTTTGAGTGCCTCAGCCTTCTTAAACTAGATTTGGTACTACCAAGCTCTCCTGGTAATCTGTACTTACTGCTATGTTATTTAATGTTTCTAACACATTGCAAAAACAATACAGTAAATTATGAATTAGCTCTCCATGGGGAAACTGAAAAAACAGGGAGCTCAATCACCTCTCAGTTACCTAGTCCTCAGGAATTTGGAGGACAGATGAGTTTCCTAGTAAATCAAAGAACACCTTGACACTAAAGTTTCAAATCCATCAAACATATCAGAGGCATTAGCTCTGAGTTTTAACTGAGAGTCTTCCACCTCAGTTTCTTTGAAAGGTTCTCAGGGAATGAGGTGGTGGTTGTATTAACTGCCATCCATGTGGACATATTTGCTCTGGTGTGAGATCAGTTCTGTTTTTAATGCCATGTTTGATGACATGAAATTTTACAGCTCTGTTTACCTTTTCTTCTTTCATTCATCTTTGGATAGCTAGAACACTTCCTGCTGAAGGCCAGAGGCTCTTTTATTCATCTAATCTAGAGCCCTGATGGAGGTTTATGAAGTACCATCAGACAGGTGGTCTTACCATGTCCCAGACAAATTTGGAGAGCCAGCTGATAACAGGCTTCACTCCAGTGATGAACTGCGGGTGCTTCACTTTGCTGATGAGCTTCTGGATTAGGAACACGACAAAGCTGGCTGGGAAGAAGAACATTACAGCAGTGACACAGATGGACACAAGCATGTCCACTGATATGCTCTTCCTGCAAAGAGAAAGTTAATGAGGATCTGAGGGATCACTGATGCAATTGAGGACTCACTAGAGGCGGAAACATGCATGCACATGTCTATCTGAAGAATATCCCAGGGATATTCTAAAAACACCTGCTCAATACGTAAAATTATTTTATTCAGAGTTAAAACATCATTTTCAAGTCAAAAACCTGACAGCTTTTGCAAATGCAAAACTGATTTCTCTGAGTCCAGTACCGAAATGAAACTATTGAAAGAGGTCTGAGAGGGAATTCCCTGGGGAGGCCCAGGTTCCATCCCTGGTCTGGGAATGGCCTAGCCCAAAAGTGAATAAATAGATAAATAGAATAAAATTAAATTTAAAAGTTTGAGAGTTTCAAAACTAAAAGGTTTGAACAACCAATGCATAATGATGGTTCAGTTTGGTTCACTATTTTTTACCTTATAAGAGCAGTAAGTTGTAAATTCTCAAACACAAAGGACTGCTTTGGTTTGAAAACTTAAATGTAGAAATATTAGTGTGAAATTACCCAAATAAGTTAAATTCTTCTGGCTGTAAGTAAACTGGGAAGCAACAACATATAGCATATTCAGTTCAGTTCAGTCACTCAGTTGTGTCCGACTCTCTGCAACCCCATGAACCGCAGCACGCCAGGCCTCCCTGTCCATCACCAACTCCCGGAGTCCACCCAAACCCATGTCCATTGTGTCAGTGATGCCATCCAACCATCTCATCCTCTGTTGTCCCCTTCTCCTCCTGCCCTCAATCTTTCCCAGCATCAGAGTCTTTTCAAATGAGTCAGCTCTCTGCATCAGGTGGCCAAAGTATTGGAGTTTCAGCTTCAACATCAGTCCCTCCAATGAACACCCAGGAGTGATCTCCTTTAGGATGGACTGGTTGGATCTCCTTGCAGTCCAAGGGACTCTCAAGAGTCTTCTCCAACACCACAGTTCAAAAGCATCAATTCTTCAGCACTCAGCTTTTTTTATAGCCCAACTCTAATCAAACAAACAAAAATTCTAACAGATGCCTGTTATAAGAACAGTCTTATACACCCATTATGCATGGTCATATAAAATTCCTAGTGACCTACACTGATATTTTGTAGAAGATAAGCAGAAACAATAATTGACATGCTCCATGAAGCAATATAGGATCTACACTTTCAAGTATTAACTAGAGCTCAGTCTGGACTGGTATAAGATCACTAAATGCCAGTGATGACTTTCTACTTAAAGTCTTAAATAATAAACTGTTAGGTGATCCTGTTTACCTGTCAGCTACTCACGTGTACTATTTACTCACTGAAACAATACGTAAAAATATATGGAAACACTTAAAAATCAATGGGGAGAAATAACAGTTATGGTACATACATCCCTTGATATTTCAAGGGATTGGTTTCGGGACCCCAGAAGATACCCAAATCTACAATGATCAAGTCCTTTATATAGAAGAGTATACTATTTGCATAGTCTATGTACATCCTCCTTAGATTTCATCATCTCTAGATTACTGATAATACCTACTAAAATACAAATGCTATGGAATTAGTTGTACATAAAATGTAAATGCCAGGTTAATAGTTGCCTGTGGGCATTATATTCATGTTTTCCTTTTTTGAACTTTCTGGAATTATTTTTAAATATTTTTGATCTGCAGGTAGAGAACCTGGTAAAGTGGAACACGCCAATGCATACCAACTGTCTACTCCAACACTGGATTACTGGGAAGTATTAAAATGATGACCCATCTCTGAATGACTTTGTTACCTTTGGCTCTTAGCCTCTCTGAGTTTGTTGGTTGCTGTTTTTGTTTTAATCTGTAAAATGGAAATATCAGCTTCACAAACTGAAATGAAAGAAAACAAGAAAGAAAAAACTAAATACAAGTCATTAATACACATGACAGCTCCTACATGAATTTGATGTACTCTTATCTGTGAAACAGGTATCACTGATGTTCTCTGAAATAGAAGAATAAGATATATGGTTTGAAAATAATGTTTAAAAAACAAAGTTTATTAGAAACTCTTAAAATGAGAAGGGCAGCTAAATAGGAATGATGAAAGAATTAACCATCCAAATTAGGGCCTAGCTCTCATTGAAGAGGTAATCACAAATGAAACTCTAGTCACATGAACCTACTAAGACACCTCATTCCACACTAACAGGTTCAGGACTCCTATTCAATGAGAAATACTATGAGATAGAATTTATATTGAGGCAGCCAAGTTATGACTTTTCCCTAACTATTTTCCATGTTTATTTGTGGTAAGTGCAAACTTCTAAAAATTCCAAAAACTTGGGTAAATTGGGAACTATATTTTAATATCCAGTGTCTATATAAGAATAAAATTATCTCAAATATAAAGACTACTTCAACTAATGCCATTAAGTTATCTTCAGAAGACAGCACAATGATTTTGAGGGAATTTTAATCTAAGTAGTGCTGCTTTGGTATAAACAATGTCTCTGCCAACCTTCACAAGAGATAGAAGGACATCTGAGCTTCAGTCATAAAGTGTGTTTGAGAAAACCCTAGGCAATATCCTGAAGGACATAACAAGGGGCAAAAGAAACAATGGGCCCGGTGGGTTTGGATGCATCCTATTGGCCCCTTGCATTATTAATACTCTGGTCCACCATAAAATGTTGAGACCAATAAAGCATAACAAATTATAAAGATGCTGTAAAAACAATCCATGATGGTCAAGTAAAGATAAAACATTAAAAAGTTAATTGATTACTCAACTGATTTAAAATAAATGTAAACTGAACTAGGGTTTAAAATCTGGCCTTAAACCCTGGATGTGCCACTTAGCAGCAGTCAAAATGAGAAAATTACTGCTCTTTCAGAAATTCAGCTTTCTCACTTGGAGATGAGGCTTAACTCGCAGGGTTTTGAGGATAATTAAAACCTGTGAGGAACGGAGGAAACTTTCTTAGCACTTAGCAATGTTTTCCTTCTATAACTTGCAGTCATGGATTTTACTTTCACTATCTGGTAAGTACTTTCTCCTTGGAAATTCTCTCTTCTGCTGACTAGATGCAGTTGATGATGGGGCTCTAAGGATGGAAGGGTCACAGGGTAGAGAACACTGGGTCATTAATTCACCATGTACAGAAGAGCTACCTGCCAACTAGGAAAACCCATTTTAGATCTTAAGGATCAAGAAATAAAATCCTGTTATGTTTGAGACATACATGTTGGTGTCTATTTGTTATAGCAGTTTAGCATATCCTATTTAATACATTCTTGAAAGGTTGAATGACATTCCAGATTACCAGATATAACTGACAGTGTCAAAACTAGTCTTAAACAAGTAAATGATGTGAATAATTATCAACCAAATACTGAGATAGTCAGCATTCTACCTTTCTCAGTCAGGAAACTGGCAGTAAGGCATAGAACTCACAGATGGGACCCTGGAAGATTCCTCATGGGAGTAATTGGCTAGGCTGAGAGAAATGACTTATACACTGTAACAATGAGGCCATTTCCCAAGCACTGAAATGATCCAGTCAGAAAACCCTACAGTGAGGACCACTGTTTGACAGCCCTTTTCCTCCAGGTACTCAAAGAGCTATCAGCTTTCTTTTTGTCACTGTCCAAAATGTGAACTGACTGACAATCAAGGATCACAAACATAAATATTATAGGAAAAACCTAGTATCAAGAGAGAAAAGAAATCAATGAGAAAATATAATAAAACTTGAAAGAAAAAGAAATACTGCAGGAAGAAGGCCTTAAAGCAATGACTAAAATAAATGCCTGTAATTAATGTCCAAGATAAAGAAATATTTAAGCCATGAAAAAAATACTATTTTAAAAAAGAGAAAAATATTCTGGGGAATATCAAGAAAGTAGACATTTAGAATTCAGTAGACAACTCAGAAGATAAAATTTCAGTACTTAAAAAAGTAGAGGTATAGTAGAAAAAGAAAAATGAGAAGACTAAGTGGAGGCAGAATGTTTCAGTCACAGAAGTTCCAGAGACTGGCAAGAGAAGGAAAAAACTCCAAGAAACACAAATATTTGGGGGGCCTGTAAAGTGCCCAGATTAAGACGGTACACTGAGTGAAGGACAGTGGATCAAATCATAGGTTTAAACACAAGAAAATGATTTCTCATGTAAAAAACAAGTACAGAGAGATACAGGCAATACAGGGCTCCTAGTATGGTGTTCCATGATGTCAGAACTTAGGCTGCTTCATCATTCTGCCATCTTCAGCATGTGGTTTCCCCTCATACTCCAAGAAGTCAAGACATTATATCCAATTTCAGCAAGCAGAAATAAAGAGATGAAGAGGGCAACAACCAACACTGCTTTAAGATCAGTACAGTAGGTCATAAATGCATTAACATATCCCACTGGCCAGGACTTAGTCACATGGCTGCACTAAGCTACATAAGTTCTGTTGCTAACTTTCAAAAAAGGTGGGATGTGAGAAGAACTGCTGGTGAAGACAGGTACCAGTCTATGCTACCTCCCTTCAGCACTTTATATACTACTTGTTTTTTTCTCATATCCTACTTGTTTTTCCTCATCATATTTACTAATACCTTCCCTGGTTCACCTGGTAAAGAATCCACCTGCAGTGTGGGAGACCTGTGTTCAATCCCTGGGTTGGGAAGATCCCCTGGAGAAGGGAATGGCTACCCACTCCAGTATTCCAGCCTGGAGATTTTTATGGACTGTATAGCCCATGGGGCCACAAACAGTCGGACAGGACTGAGTGACTTTCACTTTCAATATATATTTCCTTCATTTGTTCATGTGTTTCCTCTACTTGAGGAAACCAAGAGGACACCAACTTTGTCTTTTGTTCAACTCTGGACCCCAGTTTTTGAAAAGTGCATGAAGAATAAAAGAATTTAAGTAATACCGGTTGAATGAGAGAATTGAGAATTCTAGAGGGAAAAAGTCTAAGAAATTAAAAAGATCCAGTTCAGGTACAGTTAAGTCCAGCTCAGTCGCTCAGTCGTGTCCTACTCTTTGCAACCCCATGACCTGCAGCATGCCAGGCCTCCCTGTCCATCACCAACTCCCGGAGTTCACTCAGACTCACATCCATCGAGTCCGTGATGCCATCCAGCCATCTCATCCTCTGTCATCCCCTTCTCCTCCTGCCCCCAATCTCTCCCAGCATCAGAGTCTTTTCCAGTGAGTCAACTCTTCACATGAGGTGGCCAAAGTACTGGAGTTTCAGCTTCAGCATCATTCCTTCCAGAGAAATCCCAGGGCTGATCTCCTTCAGATTGGACTGGTTGGATCTCCCTGCAGTCCAAGGGACTCTCAAGAGTCTTCTCCAACACCACAGTTCAAAAGCATCAATTCTTCGGCACTCAGCCTTCTTCACCGTCCAACTCTCACATCCATACATGACTACAGGAAAAACCATAGCCTTGACTAGACGGACCTTAGTCGGCAAAGTAATGTCTCTGCTTTTGAATATACTATCTAGGTTGGTCATAACTTTTCTTCCAAGGAGTAAGCGTCTTTTAATTTCATGGCGGCAATCACCATCTGCAATGATTTTGGAGCCCCAAAAAATAAAGTCTGACACTGTTTCCACTGTTTCCCCATCTATTTCCCATGAAGTGATGGGACCAGATGCCATGATCTTCATTTTCTGAATGTTGAGCTTTAGGCCAACTTTTTCACTCTCCACGCTCACTTTCATCAAGAGGCTTTTTAGTTCCGCTTCATTTTCTGCCATAAGGGTGGTGTCATCTGCATATCTGAGGTTATTGATATTTCTCCCGGCAATCTTGATTCCAGCTTGTGTTTCTTCCAGTCCAGCGTTTCTCATGATGTACTCTGCATATAAGTTAATTAAGCAGGGTGACAATATACAGTCTTGATGTACTCCTCTTCCTATTTGGAACCAGTCTGTTGTTCCATGCCCAGTTCGAACTGCTGCTTCCTGACCTGCATACAGATTTCTCAAGAGGTAGGATAGGTGGTCTGGTATTCCCATCTCTTTCAGAATTTTCCACAGTTTATTGTGATCCACACAGTCAAAGGCTTTGGCATAGTCAATAAAGCAGAAATAGATGTTTTTCTGGAACTCTCTTGCTTTTTCCATGATCCAGTGGATGTTGGCAATTTGATCTCTGGTTCCTCTGCCTTTTCTGAAACCAGCTTGAACATCAGGAAGTTCACGGTTCATGTATTGCTGAAGCCTGGCTTGGAGAATTTTGAGCATTACTTTACTAGCATGTGAGATGAGTGCAATTGCACAGTAGTTTGAGCATTCTTTGGCATTGCCTTTCTTTGGAATTGGAATGAAAACTGACCTTTTCCAGTCCTGTGGCCACTGCTGCTGGCATATTGAGTGCAGCACTTTCACAGCATCATCTTTCAGGATTTGAAAGAGCTCAACTGGAATTCCATCACCTCCACTAGCTTTGTTAGTAGTGATGCTTTCCAAGGCTCACTTGACTTCACATTCCAGGATGTCTGGCTCTAGATGAGTGATCACACCATCGTGATTATCTGGGTTGTGAAGATCATTTTTGTACAGTTCTTCTGTGTATGCTTGCCACCTCTTCTTAATATCTTCTGCTTCTGTTAGGTCCAGACCATTTCTGTCCTTTATCGAGCCTATCTTTGCATGAAATGTTCCCTTGGTATCTCTAATTTTCTTGAAGAGATCTCTCGTCTTTCCCATTCTGTTGTTTTCCTCTATTTCTTTGCATTGATCCATGAAGAAGGCTTTCTTATCTCTTCTTGCTATTCTCTGGAACTCTGCATTCAGATACTTATATCTTTCCTTTTCTCCTTTGCTTTTCACTTCTCTTCTTTTCACAGCTGTTTTAAGGCCTCCCCAGACAGCCATTTTGCTTTTTTGCATTTCTTTTCCATGGGGATGGTCTTGATCCCTGTCTCCTGTACAATGTCAGGAACCTCTGTCCATAGTTCATCAGGCACTCTGTCTATTAGATCTGGGCCCTTAAATCTATTTCTCACTTCCACCGTATCATCATAAGGGATTTGATTTAGATCATACCTGAATGGTCTAGCAGTTTTCCCTACTTTCTTCAATTTAAGTCTGAATTTGGCAATAAGGAGTTCATGATCTGAGCCACAGTCAACTCCTGGTCTTGTTTTTGTTGACTGTATAGAGCTTCTCATCTTTGGCTGCAAAGAATATAATCAATCTGATTTCGGTGTTGACCATCTGGTGAAGTCCATGTGTAGAGTCTTCTCTTGTGTTGTTGGAAAAGGGTGTTTGCTATGACCAGTGCATTTTCTTGGCAAAACTCTATTAGTCTTTGCCCTGCTTCATTCTGCATTCCAAGGCCAAATTTGCCTGTTATTCCAGGTGTTTCTTGACTTCCTACTTTTGCATTCCAGTCCCCTATAATGAAAAGGACATCTCTTTTGGGTGTTAGTTCTAAAAGGTCTTGTAGGTCTTCATAAAACCGTTCAACTTCAGCTTCTTCAGCATTACTGGTTGGGGCATAGACTTGGATTACTGTGATATTGAATGGTTTTCCTTGGAGAAGAACAGAGATCATTCTGTCGTTTTTGAGACTGCATCCAAGTATTGCATTTCAGACTCTTTTGTTGACCATGATGGCTACTCCATTTCTTCTGAGGGATTCCTGCCCACAGTAGTAGATATAATGGTCATCTGAGTTAAATTCACCCATTCCAGTCCATCTTAGTTTGCTGATTCCTAGAATGTTGACGTTTACCCTTGCCATCTCTTGTTTGACCACTTCCAATTTGCCTTGATTCATGGACCTGACATTCCAGGTTCCTATGCAATATTGCTCTTTACAGCATTGGAACTTACTTCTATCACCAGTCACATCTAGCTGGGTATTGTTTTTGCTTTGGCTCCATCCCTTCATTCTTTCTGGAGTTATTTCTCCACTGATCTCGAGTAGCATATTGGGCACCTACTGACCTGAGGAGTTCCTCTTTCAGTATCCTATCATTTTGCCTTTTCATACTGTTCATGGGGTTCTCAAGGCAAGAATACTGAAGTGGCTTGCCATTCCCTTCTCCAGTGGACCACATTCTGTCAGACCTCTCCACCATGACCTGCCCATCTTCGGTTGCCCCATGGGCATGGCTTGGTTTCATTCAGTTAGACAAGGCTGTGGTCCTAGTGTAATTAGATTGACTAGTTTTCTGTGAGTATGGTTTCAGTGTGTCTGCCCTCTGATGCCCTCTTGCAACACCTACCATCTTACTTGGGTTTCTCTTACCTTGGGCGTGGGATATCTCTTCACGGCTGCTCCAGCAAAGCACAGCCCCTCACTTTTTATCTTGTTTGATTAGATATGGATGCCCATTAACTAGAAAACTGACCCATCATCTTTGGGATTACTAATTTTAAAAGCCTCCCTTCTTCTGAACACAAGATTCAAAAGTCTTTGCAAAGGCATAATCAATGCAACCACAGACCATAGCCCTGCAGTAATCCCTTAACTTTAATAGTATAAGTAATATCACATCAGTGTGTGCATAAATATAATTATTGTGTAACTGGATTTAGTTATGTATTATGTGTCTAGCTATGTGTGAAACAAGGTAATGTAATAATAAAAGTATAAACATCAATACAGTATAAAAGTAACTATTCTTAATGTGATTAATCAGATGAGGGAAAGGAATTATATTTGGGTGGAGTGGTATGTAACAGAACTAAATCAATTTCCAGCAATAGGAAATATGTATAACTGAAAATATCAAGAAGCACCAGGAAGTGTATATAATTCATAAAAATGGAAAAGAGCATTGAAAAAACAGCTGAAAATTATGAAGGGGGTTAGTTACTCTGTGGGCCAATAACAGGAATAAGGACAGCATCACAGGTCTGTTCCTTTTTTTTTTGGCTCCTGTTTTCAAAGCTTACAAACTATTTGATTTCAAAATATGAATGTATAAATTTAAATTTTCATTATCTAGTTCGGTGCCCCCATTCCTCAGAGTAACTGAGAAATCCTCTCTGTAATTAGCACTGAATAAGGTTAGACTGGAGGTGGTGATATGGAGAGAGAATGCATTGAATGAAAAGTGAAGGCTCACTGATCTTTATCCACACATAAATCACCAGAGTAAAAATTAACCCTGGTTCGATGCATGATACAGGATGCTCAGGACTGGTGCACTGGGATGACCCAGAGGGATGGTATGGGGAGGGAGGTGGGAGGGGGGTTCAGGATGGGGAACACATGTACACCCGTGGCAGATTCATGTTGATGTATGACAAAACCAATATAATATTGTAAAGTAAAAAAAAAAAAATTAACCCTGGCAAACATGACCTGTATTTTAAATGCAAAGTATAAAAAATGCTCAAACTATCTCACAATTGCACTCATCTCACACACTAGCAAAGTAACGGTCAAAATTCTCCAAGCCAGGCTTCAACAGTACATGAACTGTGAACTTCCAGATGTTCAAGCTGGATTCAGAAAAGGCAGAGGAACCAGAGATCAAATTGCCAACATCCACTGGATCATGGAAAAAGCAAGAGAGTTCCAAAAAAACATCTACTTCTGCTTTATTGCCTATGCCAAAGCCTTTGACTGTGTGGATCACAACAAACTACGGAAAACTATTCAAGAGATGGGAATATCAGACCACCTGACCTGCCTCCTGAGAAATCTGTATACAGGTCAAGAAGCAACAGTTAGAACTGGACATGGAACAACAGACTGGTTCCAAATCGAGAAAGGAGTACATCAAGTACACAAGTACATATATTGTCACTCTGCTATTTAACTTATATGTAGAGTACATCATGAGAAACGCTGGACCGGAAGAAGCACAAGCTGGAATCAAAATTGCCGGGAGAAATATCAATAACCTCAGATATGCAGATGACACCACCGTTATGGCAGAAAGTGAAGAAGAACTAGAGCCTCTTGATGAAAGTGAAAGAAGACAGTGAAAAGGCTGGCTTAAAACACATTATTCAGAAAACTAAGACCATGGCATCTGGTCCCATCACTTCATGGCAAATAGATGGGGAAACAGTGGAAACAATGGCAGACTTTATTTGGGTGGGGGTGGGGGGGCCTCCAAAATCACTGTAGATGGTGACTGCAGCCATGAAATTAAAAGACATTTGCTCCTTAGAAGAAAAGTTATGACCAACCTAGTTCAGTTGCTCAGTCGAGTCCGACTCTTTGCAATCCCATGAATCACAGCACACCAGGCCTCCTGTCCATCACCATCTCTCGGAGCTCACTCAAACTCACGTCCATTGAGTCGGTGATACCATCCAGCCATTTCATCCTCTGTCGTCCCCTTTTCCTCCTGCGCCCAATCCCTCCCAGCATCAGAGTCCCTTCCAATGAATCAACTCTTCACATGAGGTGGCCAGAGGACTGGAGTTTCAGCTTTAGCATCATTCCTTCCAAAGAACACCCAGGGCTGATCTCCCAAACTAGACAGCATATTAAAAAGCAGAGATATTACTTTGCCAACAAAGATCCATATAGTTAAGGCTATGGTTTTTCCAGTAGTCATGTATGGATGTGAGTTGGTCTATAAAGAAAGCTGAGTGACGAAGAATTGATACTTTTGAAGTGTGGTGTTGGAGAAGACTCTTGAAAGCCCCTTGGATGGCAAGGAGATTGAACCAGTCCATCCTAAAGGAAATCAGTCCTGAATATTCACTGGAAGGACTGATGCTGAAGCTGAAATTCCCATACTTTGGGCACCTGATACAAAGAACTGATTCATTTGAAAAGACCCTGATGATGAGAAAGATTGAAGGCAGGAGGAGAAGGGGACGACAGAGGATGAGATGGCATCACCGACTCAATGGACATGAGTTTGAGTAAACTCCGGGAGTTGGAGATGGACAGGGAGGCCTGGTGTGCCAGTGCACGGGGTCTCAAAGAGTCCGACACGACTGAGCGACTGAACTGAACTGATGACACGCACAGGAATCCAGACTGCCTTCCCAGTCATCTTACACACTTGTATTTTACACGAACTTCTACTAATTGTACACAGGTGTGCATGGAGATGAGGTGAAATTCAGCTAACTCTAAAGTCACACAGTTGACATGCAGTAAGATCCGTCGAACAAACAAAAGGACACCAAGGGGTCAAGACGAACACCAAATTCCTGGCTCTGGGCCAGAGGCAGATGCCTCCCTGACTAGGCTGACCAGCCGCCCAGTCCCCACAGGACGAGCGGACCCGCCCCGAAGCTTCATCTACCCTGATGCAGGGAGCACCCTACCAGCCCGGAAGTCACAGGAGGAGGAACATGAGGAAGCATACCAGCCGCTGCCCTCCTCAGAGCTCCAAGCCTCAACATGTTTGCCCTCTGGAGAAGCCTGACTAGGGCTCTGGTCGCTCAGACACCTGCGCCTCAGGTACGTGCAGGGGATGCCAACAGAGTTTCCTGCGGGAGGGGAGGGGCCGGGAGAGTCTTCTGACGTAAGCTCACGAGCCGCGCATGCGCTTACGGGCCAGAGGCCAGGAGTCTGCCAGTTCCGTTCCGCTGTGCAATTTATAGTGCAAGTCCCAACCTTGGGGTTAGGGACCCCGGGACGCCTGGGATGAGGGAGGAAAGGGTGGCGTTAGAGGAAGACCCTCTGCCAGGATCGCCTCGGGCCGGCTTGCAAACTGCCATGGACAAGAAGCTTTTCTAGCCTCGGTGCCCAGCGGCCCTGAGGACACCCCTGAAGGGGTAGCTGCTGCCTTCTTGCCACCCCTAGAGGTGGCTGTCGCGTGGCCTGAAACACATTTTCATCCAGCCTCTTAACTTGCCTTTTTTTTTTTTT
>NW_024070185.1:93461348-93716763 GCF_014754425.2 Oryx dammah
TGACCTAAGGCAGGGTACTTAACCACTCCGTGCCTCTGTTTGTCCATCTGTGAAATTGGTGTCACAGTAGTGCCAAACCCCTAGAGTTGTGAGGATTAGGTTAATTAATATGTGTAGAGTACCTAAGATAGTGCCTGAGACATTGTAGGTTCTTGATGAATATTAATGGTCATTGTTAACTATATATAAATCCCTTAAAATAGAACTGTTAGGGAATGAGAGTTAACTGTCCTCAAGTATCTTTTTATTCTATGCTATTAAAATCTGAAAAATATTAGATAACATTATAATTGCGGTTCATTGTATCTATCTATAATCATAAAATACTCAGAAAATTTAAGATACTACCACTATAACCTAATAACTTATTTTTATTTTACCTCCCATGTTTTCCATAGGCTTACATTTCTAAAGTATAACAGTCCTATTCTACATACCTATTTGTTCTGCTCTTCTCACTTCATATTCTATTATGTATTTTTTCATATTGCTTTGATAACCTTAATAATTACTCATTATCATGATGGCCACTGTTCCACCAAATGCTATTCTCTTACTATTGAGCACTTTTTACTCCAGCCACTGTGCTTTTGAAAGGAAAAGCACATTTTTCCCTTGCAAAGGAAACGGGAAAAAGTATTTGATGTTAAAAGGCATTGATTAGCACTATGTAGGTTTTTTTATTTATTTTTTCATTGGAATATAATTGCTTTACAATGTTGTATTGGTTTCTGCTATAAAACAATGTGAATCAGCTATAAGTATACATATATCCCTTCCCTCTAGAGCCTCCCTCCCACCCCTAACCCTCATCCCATAGCACTGTGTAGTTTTAAATTCTCAGGCAACAGTCTTCTAAGAAGAATTATACAACTGTACAGATAGTTATTTTAAAAATTTGTAATTAAACATATATTATGACCCCTGGATTTTTGTCATGTTTTTACAATAAGAAATTTTTTATAGTAAGAATGAAATTTAATTCATATTAAGCACTAAATACAGGCCTGACCTTATTACTAACCATTACTGTTATTTATGTGCTATATGAATAACTCAAGGAGACTCCAGATTTTTGGTTTATTTTTCACATGTTTATAATTGACCCCTAGTACCTAAAAAGCAACTTAAAAACATATATAAATATAAATACACAGAGCAGTTAAAAAGTTTTTGACACTTACTGGGTACCAGGCACTGAGGGCAGTGCTTTATGTGAAGCGCTACATTCGGTCCCCCACCCTCCACCCCATAAGGAGAGCTACTGCTATTATCTTCATTTTACAGCAAAGGAAACCAAAGTTTAGGGAGCTAAGTAGGTTGTCCAAATTTAGAAAACTCAAATGTGGCAGAGCTGGAGTTCAGATTCAGATCTGTCTGACTTCAGAGTTTTTAATCACTGTGAGCTATAATTGCCTTAACTGACAAAAATTTTGTCCCTGGGCCTTTTTGCCTGGAAGCCTTTTGATTCAGTGATTCTGATGATGGTAAACTACTAGAGATAATTCTAAATACAGCATTATTTATAATAGTGACCAAATGTAAACAGTCTACTGCCTAACAATAAAAGTTGGAAGTAATAATCTGCAGACTATTTGCCTATTAAACCTTTTCTTTTTTTTTTTTTTTTTTTAATTTTTTTTTGGCCATGCCATGCAATCTTTAAGATCTAGTTCCCTGGCCATGGAATGAACCTGCGCCCTCCACAGTGAAAGCACTGTGGTTTTAACCACTGGACCATCAGGGAATTCCCTAATTATGTTTTTTTATTAAGAGTTTATAATATGATTGTGTATAATATGGTAAGTGGAAACGCTGAATAAAACTACTAGACTATCACAGAACTGTTTAAAAATGTGCATAAGAAAAAAATTAAAATTAATATCTCAAAATGTTAATAATGATTGCTTTCAGATATTGAAAATATGAGTGATTCCAAACCCCTTCTCCCACTTTACCATGATAAAGTTTCTATGCATTTTGTATAATGGAAAAATATATACATGATAAAATGTAGTGTTTTAAAATTGGCTTCGAGTTTTTCAGCAGCCTGTCTTCCAAGAAGACAGGCTTTTTTTCTTAGGTTTTTTTCTTACGTTTCATAACCTTTTAGTCATTAAACAAGTATAGAGTACCTACTAGTAAGGTACCAGGGGCTTTTCTGGATGCTGGTTATAATACTAGTCAATAAAGTGAATTTAAAATCTGGTAGAAAAGACAGTTTTGTATCCCTTTTTTCACTTCATATTATGAGCATTTCTCATTTTATTAAAAATGTCTTAAATGTGATTATACAATTGTATAATTTATTTAACAAAGCCTTTGTTTTTTACTATTGAGCTTTCCTCAATTTTTTTACTAATTTTTTTACTAAAATGTACTATAGTGAAACTTTTGTATACCAGTTCTTGCCCACAGTAATACTTATGTCCTAAGGCCAGAATTATAGAAGTGGAATTAATAAGTTCAAGTACATAATAGGATTTTTGATATGTATTTCCAAGTTGCTTTCCAGCAAAGTATAATTTTGAATAATATATCTAATTTTATTTACAAAAAGACCTAAGACCATGAAAGATAAACAGTTTTTAAACTCACAAATCAAAAAAGGAAAAAGATAAGAGGAAAAAAAAAAAAACTTCTGGGTTTTTAACATACTAAAATGAATTTCTTGTTTTCCTTTTTCTTTTTTTGGTTGTTTTCCTTTTTCAAAAATATACTTCTGATCACAAAATACAATAAATCTTTTTAAGAGTTTCTTTTGTTACAGTTAATGAAATTAACTGAAATTAATGAAATTAGTAGCTACTAATATGCAGAAATAGTTTTTGGTCAGATAGTTCAACTAGATAGATCATAATAAACATAAAAGTGTTAGGAACAAATTGTTAGTGCATTCAACAACTTGGATGAATCTTGAGGGAATTATGCTGAGTGAAAAATGCCAATCCTGGAAGATTAAGTATTGTATGATTCCATTTATACAACTTTCTTAAAATGACATTATAGAAATGGAGACCATATATGTGGTTGCCAAGTTAGTGATAGGGTGGGAGGAAGTAGGGATAGCTATAAAAAATTAAAATGAAGGAGGCTTGTGATGATGGGAATGTTGCTCTCTTTACTGTACCGGTGTCAATATCTAGATTGTCACTTCGTATTCACTACTGTCAATATAATTTTGCAAAGTGTTATTACTGAAGGGAACTGGATAAAGGGTGCATGGGGTTTGTTCTGTGTTACTTTTCTACTATTTCACATTAATCCATAATTATTTCAGAATTTAAAATTTAATTTTCAAAACCTTGATTTTAGAAAGAAAACAAAAAATAGTGTCATGGATTTTGTTTCTATGAAGCCCCAATGATTTTATGGAATGGTAAATTATATTTAGAAGAGACCCTACCTCCTCTAGTTTAGTGGCTTATGACCTATGATTGCTGGCCTATAGGGTCCTCAAAGGTTAAGAATAAAGATGTAGAAGCTATATTTCAACATTTTAAAGTCTAATAGATATTGCATATTTATATTATTTTATATCTATTTAATAATACTTTTTGTGACACTCCTTATATGTCCTAGTTGACAGTTTAATCTCAGTTCATTCAATTAAAAATGAAAATAAAAATTATTACTTATAGATGCTATTTTATTGGTAAACAAAATCTTTCAAAAACATGGGTTTCATGGGACAAAAAGGCATCATAAATCCAAGATTGATGACCAAAAAAAGGAAGAAACTAAGATTGCCAGTCACTATGTAAAATGCTTTCAGAATGCTTATTTTAACAATTACAGGGTGTATGTCATATTGTATCTCTTTTAAAGATGGATGAATAGGCTCAGAAAGGTTAAATGAACTTGCTTAGTCACAAAACTAAAAAGTACTAATTCAGATTCAATCTTACGTCTTTCTGATTCCAAAACTAGTATCCTTTCTTCCTCTTTTTCTCACATTCTACCCTGATTTGCCAATAATTTATCCTTTATTATAAGATTGTCTAAACTTTTAAAATGACATATCCTATTAAAAATTTTGAGCACATTTCCCTAGTATATTTATTTATTTATGATATATGCAAAGCTTTTAATAAAAAATAAATTTTTAGTTTATGATAAATATAAATAGAAGTCCCAAATGACTCTCTTGAACACTCCCTTGGCTATGTGTACTCCACCATGAAGGACATCCACCAGGTATATAGAGCCGTACTTCTTCTAGGCTGTGGACTTTCTAAGACTCACTGGGGGTACTTTTAAAATGAATATTGCTGACTTCATCTTAAATCCAACCAATCAGACTCTCTGGGGGCAAGGCTCAAGAATCTGCATTTTATTCACAAACTCCCCAAGTGATTCCTAGCCTACCTGATAATTTGATAACCACTAATGTGTCCTCTGCCTGAGTGGATGCATGGTACCCTTTCATTATACTAGGAAGTAATTATTACATTTCTTTGACTTTTTAAGCTAAATATCTCTGATTTTCATAGTTGTTTCTCATGTGCAGTATTCTACCTCAACAGCTTTTGTCTCAACATCTGCTTTGCCTAACCCACATCTTCTGCCTATTATTGACTTTAACATTCAAATGTGGTTTTAACTTTTTGTGACGTAGAGAGAGCATAAAGCAGCTCAGTTCTCCCATAGGGTAGATGTAAAAACATTAAAGAAAAGGGTAAGAAATAACTCACTCTAAAATTGAAACAAACAAACAAAAAAAAAAACCCTGAAACCAGAAGAGTGAAAAAAAATGGGCCTAATTAGCTGTTTGTGGACATTACCCCAGAAATATACTTGTCATGAGAGAAGATTCTTAAATGTATTGCCACGAAAATGACGGGAGGGGAGCAGATCCAGCTTTGCTCCCTAAAATCATCTGAGAGAGGGATCAATGTGTAGCTTAACCAGTATATCCTCTGATGCATTATAATTCCTGGTTAAGATAATGATGAATGAGAGATGCTTTTGTGTTGACAAATAGTAGGGGAAAGACAAAAGAATTCCCAGTCTCTTGTCTTCAACCCTGGGCAAGGAAAGGCTGCTGTGGTTCTTGAGGACTCTTTCTTTTTCTTTGTTATTTACAGCTTGATGCGAGGCCAGAGTGAGGCTAGGGTTCAGTGTACCTATTACTGTGATGTATCATTATCCAAGTATTTGCTGAATGTTTACCTGGAAAGAGCAATGGTGTTGGCATCACAAGACTATTTTTTGAGTGGTATATGCTCTTTATTCTACTCTGTGGCCTTGGGCGGATCAGCTAGGCTCTCTACGAATGTTTCCCAATCTATAATACAAGGGTGATAATGTTTGCTATAAGCTATTCATAGGGTTATTGAAAAACTGAAATAAAATATATTAAATGGACCACAGAAAATTTAAAGTGCTGCCTGTGTGGTGATGAAGCATCAGAGTAGGTGGTTCTTGACAGTTAGCAAATGGCTATTTCTTTTATTTTTACAGCATGAATGTGTTTCGCAATCTTTTTCTTCACAAATAGTCCAAATCAACACTTCATAGCAAATCGTATTAAACATACCACATGTTCTATGGGAAATAAAATACAAAGAGAAAGCTCTCAGAGATGTTGGTTGCAGCATTATTTATATCTGAAAACAGTCTCCAAATGTAGGAGAATGGTTAAATAAATTTTAAACCACCGACAGAATGCAAAGAGTGTAGCTGAATATGTACTTAAGTAGCATGTATTATATATAAATATTAATGAAGAGCTTTTAATGAGTTGTTTATATAATAGCATTTCATATATATAAAAATGCTTAGAAAAAAATACACAGCAATACTCTGCAATGTCAGTAATTTTCTTCTGCATGCTAAGAGTATGAAATTTTTTTTTTCTAAGATAGGTATACATTTCTCTTAGAGATTGCCACAGATGCTAAATAAGTGAAGTCTTAGGGAATAAGCATACCACTTGGAAAACTTGCTTATTTTTATTGTCAATGTGGATGATGTTTTATGTTACATGATACACATGTGTATGCAAATCTATGGATTATACTTTCTGAGTTGAGGGGGCATGAATTCATACAGCCATCATTTCTAAATAGTAAAGAGGATTGTAAGTCTGCAGATGATGAAGAAATAGAGGTTTTCTGCAGGAGGTTATTCAGTGTGGTCTTTGTTTTCTCCGTTTCAGGTGCTGATAGTCTGCAGCACGGGTTTGGCTGGGGTTATGCTGCTCAACTACCAACAAGATTACACAGTATGGGTGCTGCCTCTGATCATCGTCTGCCTCTTTGCTTTCCTAGTCGCCCATTGCTTCCTGTCCATTTATGAAATGGTAGTGGATGTTTTATTCTTGTGTTTTGCCGTTGATACAAAATACAATGATGGGAGCCCAGGCAGAGAATTTTATATGGATAAAGTACTGATGGTAAGTACTTCAAATGCCCTCTATTGCTTTAAGGATTAAAAATACTAATATAAAAAAAAAAAAATAAAAAAAATAAAAATAAAAATACTAATATAAATGTTGTAGAACATTCTCTATTTTAATTCCCATTATATGCAACTGAGTAATTCAGAATTAATCTGTAGCACTCATGAATGAGGCTAGTCTTGGGGAAGTCAGGGAAGAAGACCCTTTTGGCAAGAATGAGACCATTTCAATCCACCTAGCTAGAGCAGTGTCCCACTGAGAGTCCTGAGTTCACATTGCTCCCTACTGTTCTCCTTGTCTCTGCAGTTAGATGAACTTAAGTAGGCATTTTTAGCCCTTGAAACTGCAATGTTGGACCACTCACATTCTAAGTGCCTTTTCTGAGTCAGGATTCAAAGACGAAAAGTTTTATTTCCCGGGTTGCAATGCCTACCTGTATTTCTCCATCTACCACTTTTCTAAGTATTATTGCTGTCAACCTGTTAAAACTCATTATCCTAGGTATGCCAAGCCAAACTGAAGATGTTTTGTAATGAATACAGATTATCAGACCCATAACTGGTAGATTGTATTGTTTTCCACTAGTCAAGATCCAACCCTTTACAAAGATAGCATATTCTTTATAGTTACATAGCCTCTACAGCTTCCCTATATTAGAACCTCAGTTAAATGTTTTAAAAAATTAGGAAATCATATTAAAATGATTTAAATACTAGGATCTATGTTAAATGCTACCTAATTAAAGATATTTTTAATAATACTTTACTATTAATCTGTGAAATATTCCTATCTCAAGAATGAATAGTATTGAAGATTAAACAGTAAACATTGAAGTAACAAAACATCTTCCAGTAATATGGTTTATCCAGTTAAATCTAAAATAAATGTATTAATAAATAAGCTAGATTTTTTTTCAATTTCAAAAATTCCAAATGATTCAACTGACCTATTTGGTATTCATTATCTCTATTACTAAGAACATCACCAGCTACATTTTGGGCATTTTTATAATCTCAATTATAATCCTAACTGATTATTCTCATCATTGAACTTGACTTAAGAGCACTGCATCTCTTGTGATTAAGGCATTTAAAAGGAGGGGTTTGTTTTGTTCTTTAAGCCACTGATGAAAAACAGAGTAAAAAATATAGTTTTTCTCATTTTAGTTTTGTCTGTAAGAATGATGAGGATATTGAATGAGGAAGTGCTCCATAAACTTTGACAGGATAGAAATGTTTCCTTTGGGGCATAATCCCATTTTAACTGCTTTTGACCAGCTGTTTCTGGTTGTTACTCCCTGTCTTCCTACTTTATGGAATAATTTCAAGGCCATATAGACAATTTTTTTTTAAGTAGCTTATTTATGCCTTGGTAAAAATAGTATACTAAGTAGTGTGAGTGCTTTTTTTAACCTCCTAGGGTTATTTTAAAGAGGGGGCTTAGTGGAATAAAATGTTCTTGTTTCATTTATTTAGCCTTGATATGGAAAAAAGTAAAATAACAAAACAAAATTCTAAGGGTGAGAAAATAGTCTTTTCTAAAAAACAAGAGTTATTTTCTCTTCCGGATAACTAAACATCTCTTTGAGTCTAAGTAAGATTGTCACGAGGAATGGTGGGAAAAAAGATTTTATATCAACAACTTGCAGTCCATACCCTCAAACTGAGCCATTCTTGTGTATGGTACCAAACATTATTTATTGCTGGTTCTTTTTAGGCCATCCATTTACCATTACTGAGTCAAACATGTCAGTATTCTTTAGAAATCATCTACCATCTAAAGTCTGAAAGGACCTAAGAATTTATGTAATCTGGTTCCTGTTTTTCAGGAGTTTGTGGAAAACAGTAGGAAAGCAATGAAGGAAGCTGGTAAGGGAGGCGCTGCTGATGCCAGAGAGCTAAAACCGATGGTAGGTGGTGGTGAGGAGGCAGCTGCCCTCCAGGAGTTTCACTTTCTCTTCCTCTCTCTCTCTCTCTTCACTGACTGCACTTGTTCAGGAGAAGCTGTTGTGATCTGTATCACGCAGGACATGCTGCTCTTTCTGTTTGTGTGTTTACCCATCACTTGGATGGCGGAACTCTTGTCCCAGCTGAGACCGCCTTCTGTAAAAGTAAGCTGAAAGGAACAGTGTTCATGCCGGGGGTAGGGGATCTCTTTGTCCCTGAGGTGAACTTGGCAGTTTCCTTTTTTTGTTGTTGTTTTTAGCTATCAGAGTTTAGTTTTCATGGGACAGAACATTTGGTTGTGCACTTGAACTGACAGTTTAATACTTATCATTTTAGAAGTGATGATAGCAATTCCTTTCAACTTGCTGAAATTCATATTTCTCCCCCATTTTAATATTGATTTGTTTATGTTGCTGTCTTCTCCCCTTTGCTGACTTTTTCTTCTGTTGCCTGGACTGTACTTTCTTTGTTTCTTAAGTGATTTTTCAGTAGCAAACAAGGCTATTTTTATACACACCCACATTCCCACTCAGTAAGACAATCTGGTCTTCTCCAGCCTCAGCTTAATTGTGAGAAAGATAAATTATCTCTGGTCAGTGATATATATAACCACTCTCTTTTCATTTGAAAAAAGCAACTTAAAATTAACCAGTGAAAGAGAATCCTGAGTAGCTTTTCCAACACACATTCATACTGTTGCATAATGACAGATGTCTTTAGCTATACTGGTCTAATTACTGCTTGTATTACAAATGTATTCTTCTTAAATAGCATGTTTATTTCAAAATATTATATAATTGCCTACATCCTTAAAACAGTTAATTTAAAATAACATGCCTTCTAATTGCATATAATGTCCCAAGAAAGGTAAGGTAAGGATTCTTTTGTCTTTCTTCTTTATACTTTAATAAATGGTTTGAGTTATAAATCTCTAATTTAAGAGATAGTTTAAAGCAAGTCCATTTAAGTATGTAGGAATAGAGGAGATGGGTTCATGGCAGAGGTACATGTTTATTCAAAATAATTGCATAGTCAACCTGCATTAAAACCTCACAAAATGTTTAGACATAAACTCTTCTCTATAACCCCATCCATTGCCTGTTTCAGTGTTGCTCTTAATAGCATTGATGATGATAAAATCAAAACTTCAACACTTATCGTCCCAAGGCACAGGTTGCTCTAATCATAATTAAAAAGATTTAGAATGGCCATATAAACTCTTAGTTTTAAGTGTGCATCAGCCAGAACTAGATGAACAGAGAAGGGGTGCTAATCATCAGTATCTCCTATGAGGATCCTCACCTTCCTACCCTTTCTTTCTGCATCCCCTTTACTTCACATAGCCTGAGGGGGTTGAAGTGAAAATTCTGTCAACTCCAAGGTGGTCTGGAAAAAAGAGGAAGGCTTCCTTCTTGCCACTGCTTGGTTGTCCTAATTGTTCAGAAAATAAAGTTTCAAACCCAGAACTTTTAAAAGATATATACAGTCTTAAAATGTAAACTCTCCCCTCTTTTCTCTCTTTTCAGTGGTTGAAGCTTACATTAAATCATTCTTCAGTGAAAAGTGTTTAAAGAAAGGGAGAAATAATTAGAACTTTAGCACTAGCTACTCTGACCATGAGCTAGCAGGTATTTCTGTCTTATTCTTGGGGGAAAGATAGCTGACTTGTGGCATACCAGAATGCAAATATATCTTCTCTTACCTAGACCCCTCATTCATAGGTATTAGTACTAGGAGAATTGCCTACATTATGTGGCATTCTACTAGAAGCCAAAAATGTAGAAAGGGTTTTTCCCCCTAATACTAGTTTCAGTTTTGAATTAATATCCCTTAATTCAGAAACTGCCTTGAATTCTTCATTCTGCATTTATTTTATGTTGTTCACTGGTTCGTTGCTTGCAGATTAATGGCAAAGCCCTCTGCTATGTATCCAAATACATCCTTTATGTGTTGTTTTTCTGGTGCTTTGTACACTGTAGCATTTGATCTGTAAGAATGATATTTTAAGTGGTTCAAAAAGTCCCTGTGAGAGAAGTGTGAATTGTTGTTCACAGCATAGTTAAATCTTTTAACTTTTAAATCTTTCATCAGTACCTTTACTTCTTCTCTTCTTTTGTAGTATGCATGATAAGAGTTGACCCCAGCTACCACCAGCATCTTGTGTATGTCCCTAAAGAATTATCTGAGAAATTCCCTCCTATAGTTTGGGGCTTGGTTGAATTTAGGATTGCTTGTTTGTATTTGCTTGGTTTAATTCACATGTTGTTCCCTTAGATGAAAGTTCTGTTAACAGACCATCATCTATTGAAACACTGCTGTTCAAGTTCACTGTCTTTCTCTTTAATGCAATAGTTTAATATAGTAAGTTTTTTTAGTCTATAAAATAATGTGCAGAAATCTAAGATTTAAATATTTACTTTTGACGGGATCACTGAACTAAATGTCAGTTCAGTTCAGTTCAGTCGCTCAGTCATGTCCAACTCTTTGTGACCCCATGAATCGCAGCACGCCAGGCCTCCCTGTCCATCACCAACTCCTGGAGTTCACTCAGACTCATGTCCATCGAGTCGGTGATGCCATCCAGCCATCTCATCCTCTGTTGTCCCCTTCTCCCCCTGCCCCCAATCCCTCCCAGCATCAGAGTCTTTTCCAATGAGTCAGCTCTTTGCATGAGGTGGCCAAAGTATTGGAGTTTCAGCTTTAGCATCAGTCCTTCCAAAGATCACCCAGGACTGATTTCCTTTAGGATAGACTGGTTGGACCTCCTTGCAGTCCAAGGGACTCTCAAGAATCTTCTCCAACACCATAATTCAAAAGCATCAATTCTTCGGTGCTCAGCTTTCTTTATAGTCCAACTCTTACATCCATACATGATCACTGGAAGAACCATACCCTTGACTAGAAGGACCTTTACTTCCAATTTTTCTCTTAGACTTGAGAGAGCACCTCACTAGTTAAGGAAACTTTGAAGGTTTGTAAGGTCTTTCTATAAATCTTTGAAAATTATTTTAGAAAAATTTACCAAATATGATGAGGTT
Organism: Oryx dammah; assembly: GCF_014754425.2. Lineage (NCBI taxonomy): Eukaryota > Metazoa > Chordata > Mammalia > Artiodactyla > Bovidae > Oryx > Oryx dammah. The sequence goes on from NW_024070185.1 coordinate 93,472,736, forward strand.
TAAGAAAAAGATATTCTGGCCTTCTGCTTTTTGTCATACAGGAGAAACTTATAGAGAAAATGAAGGAAAAACCTGGGCACTAGAGCAATGTAAACTAGAGATGAATTCTCTGCCTATCTTAAAGATGACCCACAGGGAAATGTGAATTTCAATAGGAGTTTCAGCCCCTGGAATTTAGGTTCAGGAGAGAGGGATTCTCAATCCATTTTGCTTTATTGCCATTTGTGACCATCTGTGTATTTGTAACATCATTCATGATCTCCTTTTAATGATAACTGTCTAAGATTATACTCTGTATGACTTTGTTTTCTAGGCTTCGGGAGCAAGTTCTGCTTGAACCTAGCTGATCGTTATGGAACCCATTGACATTCCAAAACAATATATACACATAACTATGTATTTGTGTGTGTGGGTGTGTGTATATATGTATATGTATGTGTGTATATATATGTATACGTATATACACACACACACATAATCAGCCAAAATCAGAGAAAAGGAACAGGGATTTAATACCTTTTTTATGCTTATTTTTGTCAAACATGTACTCCTTTCATACGGGTGGCTTTTACAAGGCAACTGCCATCATTTAATGTTTTCAATTGTAATTGTTTAATGGAAATGTTAAGATTCATATCTGATTAACATTTTTAATAACTTAGAGGAGATTTTAACTTTAGTTATTTAAATTAGGTAAAATTATTGTACTGAATCCTCTGTCTAAAGTTTATTCAGGGGTGATTTCCCTGTTGTGTGCATAAAATCAAGACCTTATTTTACTGATGCATAAGTCCTAGTAGGATGAGACTAGGCATATGCTTTCAGGTTAATAAGGACTTACTCCAATCAGTTTTCCCCAATCAAAGAAGCCATGTCATTTTCCTTTTAGAAACATACAAGTGGACCCAATTTGGGAATTTTCATAATAGCTCATGCATTTGTCAGCCAACATTAAAATGTAACCAACTCCTCAGGTATTTGTAGTTTACCCTGATGCTTCTATAAAGAGAGTAGGTAAAAAAGAAAAGGGTAGATAATCTTTCTTATGCAAACTTTTTTCTTACATTTTGTCTTTCTTTCTTTTGATGTTAGTAGCATCCTCCACACATTCGTGTGCCTGATTTGAAAGGAAGCTGGGGCACCCAGCAAGTTTAGCCTTTAAGTTTCTGTGTATCGGTTTGCAGAGTAAATAATGCTGGGAGGAATAAAAAAGGGAGAGACGCATGGAACACAAAGCATTGAAACTTCCGGTGCTTGGGCTTCTGCTTCAGAGGAACCCTAGTGGCTTAGAGCTAAACGGCCATTTTATTCGAATGCTTGCTGTAAAACTTAAAAACATACTGGCAGGTGCTCCTCTTCTTGGCAATTCATTAAGTATCCAGAATTCTACAATGTTTAACTGAAGAATTGGTTAACGTTTTGATCCTCAAGTGTTGAATGTTCTTTGTGTTTGGGGATGGGTTTTGGGTTTTGGGGGGTTTTTTAATTCCTGAAGCTTACCAGATATGAATGGCTAATATTCCATTGTTCTGCTTATTGTAATGGTGAATGCTTTAAGAAAAAAAGTGTAATTTGCTAAGAATAATTCATGATCTGTTTATGCGATAACTCCTTTTTGTTACAATTTTTTTAAAAAAAGCTATTTTTGTTAATGTAAAGTAAATATTTCAGAGCAGATTTTTTAAACTTATTGCACTAAATACAGGCTCTGTACAAAATAAAAAAAAAGAAAAGCCTCAGCATTTTATCATTCCATGGAAGGAGAATCTTTTGAAAGAAAGCATTGCCTCCTACCAGAATTAGAAAATGAATTAGACCGGTATTATGGAAATACATACAATTACTGTCACTAGGGCTTAATAAGCAGCTGTTTGCTAATGTGCTTCCTTTCAAAGGGTTGGACCTTTAAATTGCTGCAAAAGGTAAATTGTATTTTTTTTTTTTTAAGTATCCGTGTTCTTTAGCTAGGGTAAAATTTGCTAAATGCCTTGGTTTCTTTTCAAAGCTCATGTAATATTTCTGATTTTTCAGAATATTTGCAATAAGAGTCTGGAATTTAAAAAAAAAGAAACAAGAGCTCATGTCTTGGCAAGATCACGGAAAAGAATATTATGAGAGTAGCTAATTTGAAACAATAATTCTCCAGAAGTTAACATCTAACATCTGATGTCACTAAATGATATCATTGTGCTCTTTTATATCATTTGAAGTGGAATAAATATAATCATGTAACTAATCATCCAAATAGGTGAGAGAGCAAATCATGTAAGAAAATTTAGCATACCTTCTGTTTCATAGCCACACAGATTATGGACATTAAGAAACATTGGGAACTAATTTAGGATTGGCAAAAGTCTAGAAGATGGGTATCAAAACAGAAGACATTCCAGGCGCTAGTTATTTTAGGAGGTGTCCCTCCAAAGTGACCTGCTGGAAGTCTTGCATTTGGAAATTAGGTTCTGCTCACTTGGACATCCCAGCACCATGGACACTTGCTGCTCCCTGTTCCGTATGCTCGCAATCTCAGCTATTTGGAAGCCACCAGGAATGCTTTCTAATTATCATTTGCAACTAGAACTGTAATCAGAAAGAAATTTTGTATTTTTGTATAACTGGATTGTGTGCCATTTTATATAACAGGTCCTGTTTTACAAATAAATTTTGTTTTACTAACATTGTGTTTAGAAATTATGATCTATGTGTAACCATGTCATTTGTGTTCCAAATTAATGGCTAGCCTGTTTCCCCTTCAGTGAATGTGTGTGCCGTACAGGTAGATATATGCAGATGGGCATATATTATTATGCACAGGCATAATATTACACAGGCACACACAGAGAGATATTTGATTTATAGAATATCACTCTCTCATGAGCTTCATTCCTTGAGGCATTTTAGAAAGACTCACAGAGGCTTTTTAGCAATATTTGAATGTTTTGAGGTTATGTTTGAATAGTCCTGCTGCCGCTTTCATTCATCGCGAGTCATTCCTCAGCTAGCTCTGGGCTGCCTTACTGCTATTTGCTCCCTGCCTCCATCTCTGCCCAAGTGAGAAGAATAGATGAAGAACAAAAATTATCTGTGAAATGTGGTTACCTGAATACTTTTATAAACCACTGACTCTGTGTTGTGGTTTTTGTCTTTTTCTGTGGTGTATCCTCAAAAGCATGTTCAGGACACCTATTTCCAGAGTTGTAGTGAGCATCCTCTTGTCAAGGGTAATCACAGTGAGAAGAGAATCATAATTGTTGCTGCCATTGGAAAATTCAGGCTGTGGTGCCTGATTCAGACTTTCTGGGCTCCTGCCTGAAGATTAAGCTCTGCTGTATATGATAGGGAAGGGAAAAGGTTATATTTCAGTATAAATCCAAGAGACCCGTCTTCTATGGGAGGCTTACCAGTACATTAGGTAAACATTAGGAATTTAGCTAGAGCACTGAGATTGTATAATCCTTGTAAGGATGAGCACAGCTCAAAGCAGGTTGTTCCTTTAAACCATTTAATGCAGTGTTTAATGTTTAAGGATTAGAGCTTTTATCCTAGCCTATTGCATAATTAAGTCCTAAGTTACTGCAGTTTAAGTAGCTTAACTGTATGTTGGTCCCTCAACTTTTTCCATAATGGTTGAGGAGGGGCCACTCACTGAGTCTATTTAAAAGTTATGTGGCAAAAAAGTTTTCCCTTTGTACAGATGCTCCGTCTTATTTTTTTCTTTTTTCAGTGAAAGGCATTAAGCTGCCAGTTCCCAATACCACTGATCTTGGTCTGCCAAGGGCTCTGTTATCTTCCAGGGCAGTTTCAGGATTTCACCCCGCTAGAGGGTAGTGAGGAGATGACTCCTTCCTGTATTGTGATCCTGAACCGCTTGAAACCAGAGTAAGGCTCCTCCCACCCTCTCCCTTACTACAGGTACCAAATATTCATGAGGCCGTATTAATGCCCCTAAAGCCCGGACCGTTTCCACCAAGCACTACTACTAGCTAATAAAGACCACTGAAAGTCCTTCAATGTAGAATTCTACGGTCATTCCCAAAACTAGAGCTGATAGTTACGGTGACCTGAATGTTTTATTTTATTTTTGATCAGTAACCTCACTTGAATTTTTGGAGTTTCCAGTAGCCTTAACATAACCTCTGAGACGTTTCCTTCAGAAAGGTCTTTATAAGTTTTCACCTTTCAGTAAGTTTTCTACTGCTTTTTTTCTTCTTTTTTCACTGTTACTTAAAAAAATAAAAATGAAATCCCCAGAGTGTGGAGGCTTATCAGTGTACCTGCCACAGTTAATTTCTGTATTCTCTTCATATATTCCATCTGACAAATGAAAAGTGCACTGTAATGGCTTGCCTAGAGTTGTTAAGATGTGGTCTGTGGATATATATTAGAAAATTGTGAGTTCATAAGTAAATGCATAAAGCAGAGCTTTGTGTATTATATATTCACAATGTAGAATGCCTTTCGCTTTAAATGCATATTCATGTATCTTTGTGTACTAAGGAATACATGTTGGCCCATTTGAAAAGTAGTCTTTCTTCATAGACAGTGGCTGCTTTTAGAATTAGCTCATCTTTTTCATGGCACACAGCCCAAATTGCGAAAAAGCAGAAGCCTTGAATGTGCCAAGAAAAAATATAAAGCTGGCAAACTTAGAAAACAGAATAAAAAGCATGTTGTATACACTTAAAATTTTCAAATAGCATGTTTTCCCCCTTCATGGTTCATAAATTTGAGTCAAATTCTTATTCTCCCAAGTTTTAATTAAGAGGGAAATTTTAATCCGAGATTTAAATCTTTGAAGATATCTTTCTTATAAAAAACTTCAATACAAAGTTTTTAAACTTGAGAATTTCTGTGGAAAACCTTTTCTATGGAAATACTACAGTACCCTCTCTTCCTCCCCATATCCTTTTTATATGTGTAAAAAAAGACAAATTGTGCTTCCATTTCAATATCACAGGAACAGTTATCACTTTTCTAAATTAGATAGGAAGGATTTAAGTTTGGTATTTTCTAAATGTCAATCTATGCCAAAACCAATACAGAATTGTAAAGTAAAAATTAAAAATAAATTAATTAATTAAAAAAAATAAATAAATAAAATGCATTCTTAAGACTTAGAAAAAAAAAATAAAGGAATTTATTAGTAAATTTGTAAAAAAGACATGCAGTTGCTAGGGACCCAAATATTAGGCTATTTTATTCAGTTTTGATACTCAGTTTTACAGCATGAATGATTTCCTGAGAAATAACACTGTAGACCAGGGAATTCAGAATAGTAAAGCATTCAAGTAATTCATAGTCAAGATCTAGCTGAACATCAAAAGGTTGTAATTTCCAAATGTTTCAGAAATCTTTCACTTTTATTTGCTAAGACATGAATTTAATATTTGATATTCGAAAGCAAGGGGCTTCCCAGGTGGCACCAGAGGTAAGGAACCCGCCTGCCAATACAGGTAGACATAAGAGACACGAGTCTGATCCCTGCATTGGGAAGATCCCCTGGAGGAGGGCATGGCAACCCACTCCAGTTACTCTTGCCTGGAGAATCCCATGGACAGAGGAGCTTGGTGGGCTATGGTCCATAGGGTCGCAAAGAGTCACACATGACTGAAGTGACTTGGCACGCACGCATTCAAAAACAGGTTTGTAATCTTTTGTGGGGACCAAGGGGCCCTTTGAGAAGCTTATGGAAACAATGAACTATCTTTCTCTCAAAGTCTCATAGCCTACCTATGAATATTTAAAATACTGGTAGAATTTCAGGACCCTCAGACTGCCAGCCTCCATCTGACCCTCTTAGAGCCTAATGAACACAAGTCAGAGGCTACTCTAAAGTTGGTTTGTGTTTTGAAATGAAGTAGTGATTAGGCCTCCAATGAAGATACTTTAAGGTGGTGCTTACCAACTTCAGACATGGAATCATCCTTTTTTAAATTAAAGTTGATTTACAATGTTGGGTTAATTTCTGCTGTACAATAAAGTGATTCAGATAGAAATATTTTTAAAAATTATTTTCTATTATGATTTATCATAGGATACTGAATATGGTTCTCTGATACAGTAGGACCTTGTTGTCTGGACTCTTCTTTTTTTTTTTTATAGCTTGAAAACTTTAATTTAGTTCCAGCTTTGAAAGTAGAAAGCACACCAATGTGAATGAAAAACAGGACGATCAACACTGAATTTCCAAGATTTCCTTCCTTGAAGGTGTGAGGATGTCTCTGTCCTGGGATGAATTTTTGGCAAGGTACCAAATTATTTACAATGGAAAAGAAAACCCAAAAGGAAATAAATAGGGAATCTCTATAATTATCCATCTACCAAAACACTAGATTCTTTAACATTGTCGCTCAGATGTGACATTTATGGCATAGTGTTAACAGTAAATCTCTGTCTAAAAATAGATCTCAGTCAACATGACTGAGAACATTTGAAGATGATAAATTAGCAACCTCACTGTAGTTTATAGTTGACAACAATTTTTAGTGGCAGATGCTAAGGGGAGAAATTCAAAGGTTGTTTTTCTCCAAGCATTAAATCGGGGGGAGGGGGTGTTTCCTCCCATTTTGAGTGGTTTTCAGTCACCACTAGAGCCGCCTTGGACCACTGCCAATGGGACTGTGCTTCTACTGCCCACATTCACTTCACCTTCCTTCTTTAGAATTTCTTCACATTTACCCCCTTACAGTTACCCTCTTGGCCTTCCCTGATAGCTCAGTTGGTAAAGAATCTGCCTGCAATGCAGGAGACCCCGATTTGATTCCTGGGTCAGGAAGATCCCCTGGAGAAGGGATATAGGCTACCCACTCCAGTATTCTTGGGCTTCCCTTGTGGTTCAGCTGGTAAAGAATCCACCTGCAATGAGGGAGACCTGGGCTTGACCCCTGAGTTGGGAAGATCCTCTGGAGAAGGGAAAGGCTACCCACTCCAGTATACTAGCCTGGAGAATTCCTTGGACTGAATAGTCCATGGGGTCGCAAAGAGTTGGACGTGACTGAGCAACTTCCACTTCACCCCCTTACTATTAAGAGTGCTGGAGGGTCCTCTGGGCCCTTGAAAAAGCAGGCAGACATCCTTAAAAGAGTCTGAAGTTATTCTAAGATTTGATTCCAATGGTCATGATTTACAGTCAGACATCAAATATTACCTGTATTTTCAAGCTGAAGAAAGCAATGGAAATGTCACAACTGACTGGTGAAGAAAATAGAAATCAGGGACTTTGCCAATTGTCCAGTGGTTAAGACTCTGCATTTCCAGTGCAAGGGCCATGGGTTTGATCCCTGCTTGGGGAACTAAGGTCCCACTTGCCTAGGGTGCAGCCAAAAACTAAAAAAGAAGTCAGCTCCCTTCCCCACCCCATACCCCTAGAAGAGCTCTACTGAAACTTCCACAGTAGTGAAGAGAGAGACCACAGATGGAAGGTCCTAAGTCCAGTGTAAGTATCCACATTTGATAACGCCTTTTTGTCATACAAGTGTGCGACCTAAAAGGAGGACGTCCTGATGTTCATCTAGGAATCTGATCCACCCATCTCATCAACTAAGAAATTGGAGTTGGTTATTTTTTGAGGAAGATGTGTTAAACTATCCTATGTGATTAAGCATTGAGAAGACTTGAAAATGAATGGGCCCAGGACTGGAATGAACTTCCTACCAGCATGCTGCAGACCATTCTACCTGCCACTAGAAAATGTGAGCACTCCCATCATTTACCATGTTGATCATTAGGCCAGAATTTTTTTTCAAAAATTGTATGAAGTAATTTAGAGGAATGAAACAATGCTAGGACAGCTTTGGAACTGATGATTGAAGACAGAGACTGCTGAGTACATTTTCCCCATCCTCTGGGTTCTAGTAGTTGTTCTCAGAACTTTCTGGCCCTCTTGTTTTGGCTAATTTTTATTTTCAAAGACAGCAGAGGGAGAAAGTTACCTTTCTTCCACTATGTCGCATTAGTACTACTAGACTATGATGTTGTTGAAGTTTTCTTGATTTCTTCCATCCTATAAAAGAAGCTGGGAGCCCATAATGAAGTTTCAGTTATATTGTCTCAGAATATCCTTAATCACTGAGTGCATGTGTGGTAGATCTTATACCTGGTGAAATTAATTCAGTGGGCTGTTGGCTGATTTGGTTTGTTACAACTAACTAAAGAGTGGGGAGAAAAGTATGGAGGGCACGTAACAAAATGACAGGGACTCTGGGAAAACAACCAAAGACAAAAGCATATATTCTGAAGACCAAAAGTCCAACAAAGTACTTTGTAGCACAGCCTTCCTGAACTCCTAAGTTAGAACAGTCTCCTAGAATAAAGCAGCAAAGTTTGAAAGATCAGTCAGTGCCAAGGGACCTACTCTGAGCCTCACGTCCACTGTCAGATCCTGTCCAGTGTATGGGGTGATTTGAGCAAAACAGGCCCATCAGTGTGATTCAATGTCTCACTGCTTTGTAATCCACCATGAGAAGTGTGTTGTGCCACATATTTCTCAATCTGATGCCTTTTTTGTCTTAGGTTTTGTTTTGCCATTTGCATTCCTATTTCATAGTGTCACGATGAATTTTTGTATCACGTTTGGTCTTTGTCCACTACAAACTGTAGGATCACAGTTAAGCCTTCCATGAATTCCCTGGTTTGGTATCTTTTACCTTAGCATGATTTTGAGGGTTCCCCCCCCTTATTATATTTCCGTATTACAGTGCCACTACATTGTATTCAGGTGAGGAAATAAACATGTAGCTGCTTGAACATGCCCCAAGGACACGGCCATAGCCCTGTGGTATTTGTGGCTGTCGTTCTTGACACAGTTCAGACTTTACAGAGGGTTGTGCTCTCAGAGGACTTAAAAAATATGTATATTAAGCAATTAACTTTCTGGAGTTATCAAATCTTGCTGGGAAATTAAATTCTAAGAGCTCTGAATTGGATGGAATTCCATCTGGCTTCAGAGTACAATGAGCCAATATGAAATGGAGCTTTGAAATGTTTTCCTTGTGCAGAAATATGATCTAGAAACAAAAGTGCTGATCTAATGCTAAGTTTTCTGTGTACTAACTCAGTTGCCAGAATTATGATGAAAACTGTATTTTAGTCTAACAAATGTATAGAATTTTTTATGTCATAAATAAAATTTTATAGGAAATAATGTCATTGTCTGCTGTGTTGTAACACTTTCCCATGCCCAGAGTTGTGAATAGTGTAGACGAAGAAAAACAATTGTTCTCCATACCTGTCCAAGTTCTTAGCTGAGACTCTATAATAAAAGACAGATTAACAAGAGGAAAACACACAGAAGTTTATTAACATGTATGCCTCATGTATACATGTGAGATACCCAGGGAAAAATGAATAACTCCTCTAAGTGGCTTAGAATTCAAATTAAATACCATTCTAATAGGGAAAAGGGAGAGAGGGTGCAGGCCTTTTAGGGGAGAGTAAATGATTTTTAGGGAAGATGAACGGGCCCTTAGAAGAATAGATGAGAGGCATGATAGCTTGTGACAAAGTGTGTCTGGGTGTGGTGTCAACTTCTAGTCTCTTCTGTGATAAGAGTCAATCTTCCCTGACTGATGAAACTCCTGAGAAAGGGATTTATGACATTTGAGTTCTTTTTAGGGAATCTGTCTAGGGAGATAAGGAGAGTTCAGAGAATGCCTTGGTCTGCATTTGCTGTTTTTCAAGTGCCTACAGCTCAAAATAATATAACAAAGCAGCATTTTCAAGAAAATGGCATGTCTTGAACTTTTGCAGTTATACTTTGGGGTGGCATATTCTGCTAACTCTGCAATAGAAAGTGATTGTGGGCAACATCTTGTTTTCAAATTAGGTCAATATACTGCAAGAGTGCTCTGGAATTTCCCAGCTGTTTTTTTCCAGTGTGTCTCAGCATGTTCTAGGATCCCTGAAGTATGAAACATAAATGTAAATATACTAAGTAAAACCTAATTTCCAAAGTATGAAGTTCATCCATTGCCTGGCCAGACTTCCTAGCTGGAGTCTGAGTCACTCTGAGTACGAGGTCTAAGTATGAAGGTTGGAACTGAATTCAATCACCAGGCAGAATGGAAAAGCCTGTTAGTTAACGTTTGCCGTGGAAAACACTCGTTGTGCTTGGTATAGTGCCCTGCACATAAATCAAAGCCTGGTGCTAAGTTGGTGAGTTGGTGAAACTGGTGTGCCAAAATTTAGGCAATAGCTGTGCCCCCATTAATATTTGGGAAAAAATCAAGCTTGTTTAAAACTAATCATATTTTAAATGATACTGGAGACTAAGGGTGTTTTTAAGTGGAAGGTTTTTTTTACAGTACCGATAAATCCAATATAATTTTGGGTTTTTCTCCAGAGGCTGCTGTACAGACTGCTTTTCATTAGCAAATGTTGAGTAATGCCCAGATCATAGGCCTGGTTGTTGATCTCTACCACCTTGCCAAAAGGAGTTGTCATAGAACCTTGGTGAGGAGTCCTCAAATACTCCAGGTGTTTGAGATACTAAAGACTGTTAACCATTCTGGACTGTTCATTCTCTTTTAGGGGGCAGTAGTCTTGAAGCAGATTTGCACAATTCCTAGTTATACAGACTAGCTAGTGATTAAAGAGCCTGTGAAAAACCTCACATCTCCTGAAAGGTACCAGAAATCTTTTCTCTCTGTTTGGCTATGAGAAGTATAATCTTTATTCATTCTCAAATTTTAGAAAATAAATAGAAATCTAGAGGGTCTCTTTTAGGAGGCATACTGCTTGTGCACTCTAGAGGAATATATAAGCTGTGATTGAAATTTCAGCTTCAGATAGTGCTCAAAGCTCCTGGAGGTGTTGAAAAGTTCAGAAAGAACCCAGAGTCCTATGAGGCCCTTTGAAAGTGAAAGTGTTAGTCGCTCAGTTGTGTCCAACTCCTGCGACCCCATGGACTGTAGTGGCCAGGCTTCTCTGTCCATGGAATTCTTCAGGCAAGAATACTGGAATGGGTAGCCATACCCTTCTCCAGGAGATCTGCCCGACCCAGGATTACAACCCAGATCTCCCACAGTGTAGGCAGATGTTTTACCATCTAAGCCACCAGGGAAGCCCCATGAGGCCCTTTGACTTCCTATTTTTGTCCAGGTGCTGTGGAACTAACCCACGAGTCCAGGCCTCTTTACATTATTATTTTTAGTTGTTGCAAGTAGCAGTGAAGGTGAGGAAAAATTTGTGCCTTTAATTTGATTTTGTGCTTTCTTTACTGTTCAAATCCTGAGAAAAATAATTTTAGAAGATGTACCTAGGTTACATTTAGGCTTCCAAAAAATGCAAAGCTAAGCTCTTATGCCACTTCCTGGGCTTATCAGCAATTTCAGTAGGCATCTTGAAGCTCTCTAGGTAGTTATAAGCTCCCTGGCCAGGTATGTCAGACCAAAAGGGCTTTCACTCAACCAAACTCATACTGTAAGCTCACATTTGGAGACAGGATATTAGGGGTTTGTGTTTGATTTGTTCTATCTGCCAGAAGGGATTCTTCCAGCTGACAACAAAAACAATTTTAATATGAAAATTTAGGGAAAAAAAATTTTTTTTTAACAGGCATGTGAAAATTGAGAAAAGGAGATTAGCTGTAAGAAACCCTAGACTGCCCATAAGATTAACTCCAAGTTTTCTGTCAGTCTTGTGAAGAGGACAAGAAAGGTACATAGTTTTAAATCTCTAATAAAAGGAAACATTAAATAGAACTTCAATGGGAGGGACCAGATAGGTACTAAAAATGGTCTGATCTTTAATGACTTGAAGTGGTCTACAATATAGTCAATGTAAAAGGGCACAAAGCAATATTTATAGCATGATCTTATTTATATAAAATCAATATGTTTATACATCTTTAAATGACTGAGACTATAATAGATGCTCTCTTAACCAATTCTATAGGCATTGCTTGTTGATTGGTTAATTGAAAAATCTGGTTAAGGAGGAAAGTCATTATAAAAGAAATGTTTTTTAAAACTACAACAAGTAAATGATCATTGGCCAAGCTTTGACCTAAGTATTAGTTCTATATATGACACTTTAAGTCTTCTGAAGTTGTCTATTGTTTTTTTCTTTTGGCAGCATTAAACATACCAATAATGTAAACCACCAAAAAAATGTAAAAATGTGAAATATTGGTGTCTTTAAAATGGATCAAGAATTTAGAGATGCTGAATGATGCAGCAAGCTGAGTATAGACTGCTAGGTTTTTATTTCTTGCCAATGTTTATAATTCTCATGCACACTTAAGAGTGGTAGTTTTAGTATCTCTATAGTCTTTCCAATAGGTCTTCCCTGGTGGCTCAGATGGTAAAGAATCTGCGCACAATGTGCCAGACTAGGTTTGATCCTTGGGTCAGGAAGATCCCCTGGAGAAGGGGATGATAACCCACTCCAGTACTCTTGCCTGGAGAATACCATGGACAGAGGAGCCTGGTGGGAGTCAAAAATGACTGAGTGACTTTCACTTGCATAGAGTCTTCCCAAAGCATTCACCTTAGCTTTCATAGAAATTACTCTCTTCATACTCATTGTTTTTTATTGTATATGTAATATTTTAATAATCATACCATTTCAATAACCACAGAACATGGCATAATGTGTTGAAATAAACATACCTGACTCTTGCTAAGCATGGTCTGCTGATGCTGAGAACAGCACATAGGCTGTTCTCCTGGACCATTCAGTCTACTATGGACATCAGCCAGCACATTCTCCAGAGGACTAGAGGGTGTTAGTTAATCAGGAAATATGGTTAAGCGAGAGTCAGCTACCACTCTTTTTACATCAAAATGAGAACAATGGTTATCTCTTGGATGTGACATTAGGGTAATTTAATTTTTTCTTTATCAGTATTTAAATATTTAAAATATTCCTCTATAGTTTTTTATCAGTGAACTAAAATGAACTGGAATGGACAAATTTAATTCATATAACCATTATATGTACTACTGTAGGCAAGAATCCTTTAGAAGAAATGGAGTAGCCATCATAGTCAACAGAAGAGTCCAGAATCCAATACTTTGGTGCAATCTCAAAAATGACAGAATGATCTATATTCATTTCCAAGGCAAGCCATTCGACATCATGGTAATCCAAGTCTGTGCCCCAACCACTAATGCCAAAGAGGCTGAAGTTGAAGGGTTCTATGATGACCTACAAGATCTTCTAGAACTAATACCAAAAAAGATGTCCTTTTCATCATAGGGGACTAGAATGCAAAAGTAGGAAATCAAGAGATACCTGGAGTAACAAGCTAGTTTGGCCGCAGAGTACAAAATGAAGCAGGACAAAGGCTAACAGAGTTTCTCCAAGAGAATGCACTGGTCACAGCAAACACCCTCCTTCAACAACACAAGAGACGACTCTACACATGGACATCACCAGTTGGTCAATACCAAAATCAGATGGATTATATTCTTTGCAGATGAAGATGGAGAAGCTCTACACAGTCAGCAAAAACAAGACCAAGAGCCGACTGTGACAGATCATGAACTCCTTATTGCAAACTTCAGGCTTAAATTTAATAAAGTAGGGAAAACCACAGACCATTCAGGTATGATCTAGATCAAATCCCTTACAATTATACAGTGGAAGTGACAAGTAGATTCAAGGGATTAGATCTTATAGAGAGCCTGAAGAACTATAGATGGAGGTTCACGACACTGTACAGGAGGCAGTGTTCAAGACCATGCCCAAGAGAAGGAAATGCAGCACGATGAAACGGCTGTCTGAAGAGGCCTTACAGAGAGCTGAGAAAAGAAGAGAAGCTAAAGGCAGAGGAGACAAGCAAAGATACACCCGTCTGAATGCAGAGTTCAGAGATGAGATAAGAAAGCCTTCCTCCGTGATCAATGCAAAGAAATAGAGGAAAGCAATAGGATGGGAAAGACTAGAGATCTCTTAAAGAAAATTAGAGATGCCAAGGGAATATTTCATGTAAAGATGTGCTCAATAAAGGACAGAAATGGTATGGACCTAACAGAAGCAGAAGATATTAAGAACAGGTGGCAAGAACACACAGAAGAACTATACAAAAAAGACCTTAATGACCCAGATAACCATGATGGTGTGATCACTCACCTAGAGCCAGACATCCTGAGGTACAAAGTTAAGTGGGCCTTAGGAAGCATCACTAAGAACAAAGCTAGTAGAGGTGATGGAATTCCAGTTGAGCTATTTCAAATCCTAAAAGATGATGCTGTGAAAGTGCCACACTCAATATGCCAGCAAATTTGGAAAACTCGGCAATGGCCACAGGACTGGAAAAGGTCAGTTTTCATTCCAATCCCAAAGAAAGGCAATGTCAAAAAATGTTCAAAGTACCGTACAATTGTATTCATCTCTTGTGTTAGCAAAGTAATGCTCAAAATTCTCCAAGCCAGGCTTCAACAGTAAGTGAACCAAGAACTCCAGTTGTTCAAACTGGATTTAGAAAAGGCAAAAGAACCAGAGATCAAATTGCCGCCATCTGCTGGATCATCGAAAAAGCAAGAGAGTTCCAGAAAATCATCTACTTCTGCTTTATTGGCTATGCCAAAGCCTTTGACTGTGTGGATCACAACAAACTGTGGAAAATTCTTCAAGTGATGGAAATCTCAGACCACCTGATCTGCCTCCTAAGAAATCTGTATGCAGGTCAAGAAACAACGGTTAGAACCAGACATGGAACAATGGACTGGTTCCAAATTGGGAAAAGAAGTGAGTCAAAGCTATATATTGTCACTCTGCTTATTTAACTTATATGCAGAGTACATCATGCAAAATACTGGGCTGGATGAAGCACAAGCTGAAATCGTTGCTGGGAGAAATATCAATAACCTCAGATAAGGAGGTGACACCACCCTTATGGAGAAAGTGAAGAGCCTCTTGATGAAAGTGAGAGAGAAGAGTGAAAAAGCTGGCTTAAAACTCAATATTCAAAAAAATGAAGGTCATGGCATCTGGTCCCATCACTTCATGGCAAATAGATGGAGAAACAATGAAAACAGTGACAGACTTTATTTTGGGGGGGCTCCAAAATCACTGCAGATGGTGACTGCAGCCATGAAGTTAAAAGATGCTTGCTCCTTGGAAGAAAAGCTATGACCAACCTAGACAGCATATTAAAAAGCAGAGACGTTACTTGGCCAACAAAGGTCCATGTAGTCAAAGCTATGGTTTTTCCATTAGTCATGTATGGATGTGAGAGTTGGACCGTAAAGAAAGCTGAGCACCAAAGAATTGATGGGTTTGAACTGTGGTGTTGGAGATGACTGTTGATAGTCCCTTGGACTGCAGGGAGATTCAACAAGTCAATCCTAAAGGAAATCAGTCCTGAATATTCATTGTAAGGACTGATGCTGAAGCTAAAATTCCAATACTTTGGCCACCCGATGCAAAGAACTGTCTCATTGGAAAAGACCAATTCATGGAGGGACTGATGTTGGGAAAGATTGAAGGCAGAAGGAGAAGGGGATGTCTGAGGGTGAGATGGTTGAATGGCATCACCAACTCCATGGACATGAGTTTGAGAAAGCTCTAGGAGTTGGTGATGGACAGGGAAGCCTGGCATGCTTCTATGGGGTTGCAAAGAATCAGACATGACTGAGCAACTGAACTGAAGTATATTTTTAATAACCTCTATAGTTTTTTAGTGAAAATATAATTAACATAAAAAGCAAATACCCAGGTAAGTGTAATAAAATGACTATAAACTCATGTGATAATAGGCCAATAGAGTAGAAAACACAGTCCCTCCAATTCTATTATTTATTGGAATTTAAGAGCTAAAGCTATACCTTAAATGAATAAGAAAAAATCATTTAATAAACTGTGTTTAGCACAGTTGGCTTTCACTTTGAAAACCAATCTAAGTCAAATCCAAATGGATTAAGGAATTTTTAATTAGAGAATGGAAAAGTGAGAGGAAGGAGTGGGAAGGACTTAATAAATGTAGAAGAATTAGGAGGAGACAAAAGAAGTGATAGAGTAATGGAGTTGGTGAGGCCCACATCTCATAGCCTGTGGAAAATATGAGTAAGGCGTGTTTCAGATGCATTTACTCAGCGTATCTCCAGCAGTGTGCTGCACGTGTTCACTTCTTTTCAGCAGACATTTCCTGGGACCTTCTGTGGGCAGTAAGATTTGTATTCTGGGAATTCAGTGGAAAATACCAACTCCCTGATCTGAAGTAGCTCATAACCCCATGAAGAAGACAGATGGCAATGAAGGTGCTTCTGGAAGACATAGAGAGGTGTTGTTGGGTTATTAGGAGAAACTGAGCTGAGTCCTGAAGAAGGAGGGAGAACGAGCCAGATGATGAAGGAGCCGGAGGGAAGAAGGGAGAAGATTCTCCCCAGAGGAATAGTGCAGGCCGTTGTATAGCCACCAGAGGAAATCTCAGTCATTTAGAAAACCCAGAGTCAAGAAGTGACCCCAGAGGGGATATGGGAGTTGTGCACCTTCGTTCAGACGTCAGTGGAGTGTTGTCAAGAGCTTGTGGGGAGACTTGGAGAGAGGGGAAAGGAGGAAGAGGAAGATTCCAGTGGGAAATCTATAGACCTGTGACTAATTAAATCTGGGGGGATGTAAAGGGTACAGTGGGGTCCACTCAGCATGGGGTATGTGACTTCTTTATTTCAAGACAGGGACTTGCTCCAAATGGTCAAGTCCATCAGGCTCTGAGTCTGCCGTTCACTGATAAGGGAATTCAGCGTTTCCCTCTTCTCTGTGCCATCTGATGCAAAATCTCTATAATGATATGAAGGAGCCATTTGGAAAGGAGTTTGAAGGACTAAAAATATTTCTTTTTACCAACAGATTTTTTTTCTATTGCCTGATGAAGAAAATCTACCTAATTTCTTGTTGTTGTTTTTTTAAGAGACCCCAACCTAACAATGGCTTTTACAGCTAAGGTAACTACAGACAAACTTTTTCTCAGTGGCTCTAACTCTGTTCTTCATTGTCACCTTAACCATCTGTGTGCTTCTCTGCTAACAAGAAATACATATAGTGTATTTTTAGTGTGTATATATATATATATATTTTTTATGTATTTATGTTCCACTTTTTCCCAAAAAGGCTTATGCAAAATAAGATTATTAAAATAAAAATAGAAAAACAAAGACATAAACAGGAAGAAACAAATACGCTAGACTCTAGGACTAATATGTTTACAGGACAATTAAGCATTAAGTACTTGGAGCTTCCTAGCAACCTTAAGAGACAGGAAAACAGCAAGATTTATAAAATTGTATCCTCTTATGGAAAAAGGTAATATGCTTTCTTCAAGTTCTTGTGAAAACAAAAGTAATCTGCATATGGCTGTCCTATTGGGGACCTGAGCTGGTAAAGTCCAAGCATGTAACTGCCTGATGGTTTAACTGAATTTGTTAGCTCATTTTTATCCAGATCAGCCTCCATTAAGACTTAAAAGACACGTTCGTAAGTATAAATGAAATAGAAAGGAAGTATATGTTTATTCCCAAGACATTTACAGAGTCCTGTATTCACGAAGGATACAGAAAAAAGAGACCTAGTCTTTGCCTTCCAAAACTTCATGGACTGTTTAGGAAGGCAAAGCGTTAAACAGATGATTGTAACATAATGTACCACCTGCTCTAAGGGAGTTAACACAGCCGTAGCACAGAGACTGCCTGAAGGTGGGAGAGGCAGGAGATGGGGGTGTGATAAGGTAGAGAAGCCTTTTGAGAAAGGGAGGTAAGTGTCCCAAGAAGAGGGAATGACATATGTGAAGAAATGATGTCTGTGACTGTACTGAAGAATAGGTGTGGGGACATGAAAAGGGAGAAGCCAACAGGTATCGGATCTCGAGGGTCTTTGGGCCACACCAAGGGACTTGATTTCATGCTGAAGAAAATAGGGGCTCACTGCAGGATTTTTAGCAAGGGAATACTTGATACTTGAATTTTAGAAGGAAAGAATCATTGTGACAGCAGTGGGAGAAACTTGCTCAGCCTGTTAAAGGGTGTTCACAAAAAGCCCACGGCTAACATCATACTCAGTGGTGACAATCCAAAAGCTTTCCACCTGAGATCAATAACAAGACAAGTATGCCTCTCTAGCCATTTCTATTCAGTATTTGTACTGAAGGTCCTAGCCAGGGTAATAAGAAAAAGAAATGAAAGGCACTCAAATTAGAAAAAAGTAAACTTTCTTCTTAGATGACATTATCTTATAGATAGAAAATCATAAACAGTTCCTACAGATACACCAATTAGACTTAATAAACAATTTAAGCATTGTTATGGGATATAAGCTCCACACATAAAAACCAGTTTTATTTCCATGCACTAGCAATGAACAATCCAAAAAGGAAATGAAGAAAACAGTTCTACTCTCAAGGGCATCAAAAAGAATATAATATTGAGATTGTATTTAACCAAGGACGTACAAGATGTTCACATTGAAAGCTACAAAATACCCTTGAAACAAATGAACAAGGACAAAAGTAAATGAGAAGACACACATTCATGGATTGGAAGAATGAATATTGTTAGGATGGTAATAGTACCCAAAGCTAAATCCATGTAATCCTTATCAAAATCCTAAAGGTCTTTTTGTTTTGTAGAAATGGAAATGGTGATTCAAAAATTCATATGGAATTACAAGGAAGCCCATATAGCCAAAACAATTGTGAAAAAGAATAATAAAATTGGAGAACTACCATTTCCTGATTTCAGACTTACTACAAAGTTAGTAACAAAATGACTTTTATTTTCTTGGGCTCCAAAATCACTGAAGATGGTGACTGCAGCCATGAAATTAAAAGATGCTTGCTCCTTGGAAGAAAAGCTATGACCAACCTAGACAGTATATTAAAAAGCAGAGACATTACTTTGCCCACAAAGGTCCATATAATCAAAGCTATGGTTTTTCCAGTAGTCATGTATGGATGGGAAAGTTGGACCATAAAGAAAGAATTGATGCTTTTGAACTGTGATGTTGGAGAAGACTCTTGAGAGTCCTTGGACTACAAGGAGATCAAACCAGTCAGTCCTAAAGGAAATCAATCAGTCCTGAATATTCACTGGAAGGACTGATGCTAAAGCTGACTTTGGCCACCTGATGCAAAGAATTGACTCATTGGAAAAGACCCTTATGCTGGGAAAGACTGAAGGCAGGAGGAGAAAGAGAGAGGATGAGATTGTTGGATGGCATCACCGACTCAATGGACATGAGTCTGAACAAGCTCCGGGTATTGGTGATGACAGGGAGGCCTGGTGTGCTGCAGCCCATGGGGTCACAAAGAGTCGGACACGACTGAGCGACTGAAGTGAACTGAACTGAACTACAAAGTTATAGCAATCAAAACAATGGGGGTACTGACACACACATAGATATAAAAATCAATAAAATAGAAAGAATTAAAAGTACATAAATGAAAGTGTAGTCTGTTGTCAACTGACTTTACAGCAAGATTGCCAAACTACTCAATGTGGAAAGAATAATCTTTCCAATAAATAATGTGTGTACAACTCCATTGGACCCCTATCTCACATCATATACAAAAGTTCACTAAAAAATGATCAAAGACCTAAATATAAGAGCTAAAAGTACAAACTTGTTAGAAACAGGTGAATTTTCATGACCTTGGATTTGGCGATAGTTTCTCAGATACAACAAAGCACAAGCAACAAAATAATAAGTAAACTGGACCTCATGGAAATTAAAAATGTTTTGCTTCAAAGGACACTTTTTTAAAGTATGAGAAGACAACCCACAGTATGGGAGAAAATATTTGTGAATCATGTATCTGATAAGGGTTTAATACCAAGAATAAGGAACTCTAACACTCAAAAAACCCAAAGCCCTTGAACTCTCCCATATATAGCACCATCCGGCCATGATGTATTTGCTGGACTGCCAGACTTGCTCTCCTCTCTTTTAGGTCATATCTCCCATTTTTCTTCAGCATAAGCCTGATTCTGGGAACTGATCCTGTTTATCCAAATTACAAAGGGGGAGTCTTAAGAGCTAAGCAGACCTGAGAAGATAAATGGGTGGAATAGTCTTTAATTGAAGGATCAAGCCCAAGCCTTGCTAAGTAATTTCAATCCAAGAGAAGATTCCAGTAGAGAAGACCAACTCTAGATGTGAGTAAACAAAAAACTCCCCAAATAACTGTTGCCAAAATAAGACAGAAGTTTACATCTCTCACACATTGCCCAAAGGTAACGCATTACACTGAATAATTAGGAACATGAACTCCAATTCAAGCACACTTGTATCTGTTATGAACTATATGACTTTGGGCATCAGATCTCTAGGCCTCTGTTTTCCCACCTATGTAATAGAGTTATAATAGTGCCCAACCAAAGAACATTTTTGTGATGATTAAGTACATTTATTAAATGTAAAGTACATAGAGCAGTCCCTATGCGTGTTAGTCACTCAGTCATGTCTCTTTGCATCCCCCTGGGCTATAAGCCCTCCAGGCTCCTCTGTCCATGGAGTTCTCCCAATAAGAATACTGGAGTAGGTTGCTATGCCTTCTCCCAGGAGATCTTCCCAACCCAGGGATTAAACCCAGGTTTCCTGAACTGCAGGCAGATTCTTTACTACCTGAGCCACCAGGGAAGCCCAGGGCAGTGCCTGGCACATAGTAAATGCTCAATGAATATTATCTCTTATTATTGTTGGATATTTTGCCTTGAACAGTTTAGTGTTTTTACCGCTAATGTAGATGAAGAATGAAGTGGCCAACACTATAGGTTGTCTCCCAATAACTTTTTACTTAATCTTTGATGATAACAGTCATCTGGTTTTTAAATGGATATCTATAGCCATCCTGAACAAAGCCTACACTTCCTAGCTCCCCCTTGCAGCTAAATTGTGACCATGTGACTCAGTTCTGGCCAGTAGCATGTAAGTGAAAATAACATGTAATAACCAGGAAATTGTCTTTAAAAGGAAGAGCCAATGCCCCTTCCTCAATTTCCTTTTCTCTGCCAGCTGGAATACAGATGTGATGGTTAGAGGCTCAGCAGCCATTCTGAACAACAAGGTGACCTTGAGATTAAAAGACATGCATGATGGAACAACAAGATAGACAATTCCAGACTTCTTGAATTAACTTCTGTCTTATGTTAGCAGCTATTATTATTTTTTTTTTTTACATTACAATGAGCACAATCCTAGTGCCAAAGATATATCATATTTTAAGGTGACTTAGAGCTAAAAAAGCTAGCTTTGTCATCCATAGAATAATAATCAGAGCTCAGGAGCAATGGACTAAATCTGACAGCATGAAGGATGGAGGTTAGCAGTGATAATGTAAAGTGCTTCCTTGGGTCCACAAAAGCAGCCTTGCAATAGCCAAATGAGGTTGATATGGCCTGGAGGCGGGGAATATCTTCTAAATGGATGCCTTACAAAGGAGATGGTGGAGTGCCTGTCACAGGGTAGGTACTCAGTGATGTGTTCCCCCTTTGGTACCATCACTTCCCACGAGCGTCTGAGTTCAAGGCACACTGTATGAATTGACAGCAGGCTATTTCCGTTCAGGGGATTTTAGTCTCTGTTAATAATAGCATGGTAAACAGCAGGAGGAAGATGACTCTGCATCACTTTTTATAGGTCAGGCCACACCTGGAATATAAACAGAGTGTTTTCAGAGACAAGCCTGGGAAAGACATCACTTGGGAGGGGGAAAAGGAAAAGAAATGGTCACTGTGTACAAATATCTAAAGGGATGTTACAGAAAAAGAGAAAGGAGTTTCTATGATCTTGTCCTAAGCCCCTAAAAGGTGGCTCAGTGGTAAAGAATCCACCTCTCAATGCAGGAGACATGGGTTTGGTCCCTGGGTCAGGAAGATCCCCTGGGGGAGGAAATGGCAACCCACATCAGGATTCCTGCCTGGAAAATCCCATGGACAGAGGAGCCTGGTGAGCTACAGTCCATGGGCTCACAAAGAGTCGGACAAGACCTAGCTACTGAGCATTAGCAGGAAGCCCGTAAAGAGTCCTGATGGTTGGAAAGACAAATTTCATCAGTCAGTTAGTGTACATTACCTGTTATTGCTCTCAGGCTGCGGCAGTGACTTCTGATTATCCTACACAATAACTGTCCTAGCCCTCTTCCCTGTGGATATAACCTCGCTAAAATACCTATGCTCCTGTACTTCTTTGAAGTTCGAAGTGGTTATGTGACAGGGTGGTGGCCAATGAGATGTAAGCTGAAGTCTAAGTGGGAGTTCCAAGAAGGTTTTGCCTTCTCATACAGGTGTCATGCCCCCTCCCCTCCTCCAGCTTCTCCCCTTCCTGGCCTGTCTGGACTGCAGACAGGATGCTGGAGGAGCAGCGATCATCTTACAAGCAAGAACAAGAGCCACATGTGAAAGATGGTAGAACAGAAAGATAGGAGGAGCCTGGTTCCTGGAGGACATCCTTGAGTTTCTCTCACTTGGGCAGTCTTCTGGGCTTCCTGTTAGGTAAGAATTAAGCCCTGCCTCATTTAAGGCACGGAAACAGGTTTCTTATCAGTGCAGCCGAGATGCTGTCCTAATCCAGGCTCCCTGCTTGGTTCTCAGAGGGAAAAGGCTTTCTTGAAGAACCACTGGCATTTCCTGCTTTTCAGACAGGATGTGAGATAGAACGTCCTAAAAAACACACTCAAGATGGACTGAACTCCGGGCAGGCAGTGAACCTCTTGACCCAAGAGGAATGCATGCAGAGGCTATGGGCACTTCTGCAGCTGCGATGTTATAAAGCAGTATTGAGTGTAGAGTGAAAGGTCAGATTTAATGACCTTTAAAGTCCTTTCTAGAACAAAAGCGTTTCTAATGATCAGAAAGTTAAAAATAAGTGTACTCTGGCATAGTTAAGTTTTAGCCGCTGAACAGATGGTGTTTTTCAGCTATAGTCTGAAAAACTATAGTGGGATATGAAATTTTCATTATAGTTTCTAAGAAAATACTCTCCTTCAGTTCCCCTAGGGGACCATATCATGGCGATTTAAAATTTCTAATGGAATTTTAGTTTGTTTTATTTGTAGTAATGTAATTTATCCCACTATACACCACCAGGATTTTTGTCTATCTTAGACTTACAAAGTTAACATGGCAATGAGACATACTCAGCATCATTTGATTTTCAGATAGTAATGGATTTATTATTTTTGTCTGTGAAAGAAGGGATCTTGGTAATAAGATTCCTTCCTCACTGTATCATTGGAACGTTTGTATCCTA
This sequence comes from Oryx dammah, assembly GCF_014754425.2. NCBI lineage: Eukaryota > Metazoa > Chordata > Mammalia > Artiodactyla > Bovidae > Oryx > Oryx dammah. Next base: position 93,495,914 of record NW_024070185.1, read on the forward strand.
TAAAATAACGATTAGGGATCAATTGATTGGCAGAATTTCTGTAAACATGGAAGTGTTCTTTCTGCAAAAGGGGGACTTTTTCCCTCTCATAGTGGAGGGAGTTCTTTGACAGGGTGAATAGAAGAAAGGATAGGTTGACTCTTTGCTAGATTCTATGATTGATCCCTTTATGGGGATCTCAAGCCTGAGAGAGGAAGATGAGCTGTGTGATTGCGAAGGTGCCCAGTGGTGACTGGTAGGATGCAAGGATTCAGTAGGTGTTTGATAAGGGAATGAACAAATGAGTCCTCTTCCAGCCTGTCTCTGAGTACAGGCTGTGAGATTATATTATAGCCTATGGGGGTGCAAATCAGTGTTTCTCAAAAGGGCTTCACATTGGAAGGTTGGAGAGAGAATAAATAGATGGTGCTTCAGATGGAAATTAGGGCCCCCCTCCAGATTTACTGACTCAGAAATCTCTACGGCTGGAGCTCAGGAATCTGCATTTTTGCACTCCTACCCACCACAGGGCTTCCCTTGTGGCTCAACTGGTAAAGAATCTGCCTGCAGTGGGGGAGACCTGGGTTTGATCCCTGGCTTGGGAAGATCCCCTGGTGAAGAGTATTCTGGTCTGGAGAATTCCATGGGAATGTTTAGTCCATGTGGTCACAGAGTCAGACACGACTGACTTTCACTTTCTTTCACACACACACACAGACGGATTATCCTGTATAGTACACTGTGAGAACTACAGGTATGTACGCTGGGTGTTCCAGTTGAAGCTTCCCCAGAGGCATGGTCTCTTGGGAGGCAGCTGGATCAGGATCTGGGTGATCAGCCTCTGGAAAAGGCCGCCGTAGCAAATGCGCTTGTCTCTGGCGACACCTGCTGGTCGAGAGTAACAATTATCAAACGCTCAACCTCTGGAACTACACAGATCTTTTTCTTACGGGGTCCAGATTCTGAGGGCGCTGAGTTTTAGTGTCTGAATTCTGATAGCGATGATTAATATACCCAAAGCCCCAGGTATCTAGGGGATATGCTTTTATATCTGTATCCTCTTTTCACTAACTTCAAGTAAAATCGGCATATATTTGAGGAATGTCATCCTTCAATTATCTTACATGTTTCTTAGAACAGATGTTCTTATTTCACATCTACTTGAAACATTACCAACCCTTGGATTTCCTCTGAAAGGATTTACTGAACTATTTGGCTAGAGATCTTATTCTTTGTGGTTGTTTTAGGAAAAGAATGAAAAACCAGCTTTTATCTCTCATTGATGCCTCCAGGCAAGATAAAGAAAAAATGCTTCATAATATCTTGGTTCCTTCTATTTATTGAGCACCTACTGGGAGCTGCCCTCCCAGAGAACTCACGGCTCAGGGACTGAGAGGGCGCAAGCATGGTCCCTACAGCAGAAGTGTGCGTGGTGTGGAGAGGGAGGGGTGGAGTCAAGGAATAAGCTGAGACCTGGGGAAGATTCATTCTTCCAGATCATTCATGGACATGACCACATCTCAAGTTCCCAGACAAGAGACTGGTATGAGCTGAAACATAGATTAGAAGTGTGAGGCAGCATTTGGGGTGAATATCTCTGGAAAGGGGTAACCTCCAAATAAGGTATGAGGCTGGAAGTCAGTCATGAGTGATGGGGCCAAGGAGTTAGGCCAAACCTTGCCCCCTTGCCAAGGTTAGATTTCATCCTATAGGTGGTGACTAACCACTGAAGGGTTTAAGATGTGCTTTTTATCAGACTATTCCACTGGAAGATCAATACACATAACAGAGCACCTCCCTTTTATCTGATGGTCTACAAATCCAAGTCCAAATTCCTGATTAAAATTGTATCTAATAGCTGAGAATGTCATGCAGCTTCAACACACAAAAACTCCCAGTCCACCTGAAAAGACTCAGCGTTCTAGTAAATAGATTTGGCCTGTGTGTTGTTAACAGGGGTTCATTTGTTTCTTTAATACAGCCATTTGACAGAGCTGGCTTTCTGTGCCTTTTATTTAGAGCTTCTGTACTGTCTCCTCTTTCTGTGTTAACAGGGCCTCACCCCAAGCAGTGCCAGTCACACACCCCCCAGGGAAATCCCACAGGTGTCCCGAAGGCCAAAAACTGAGCACTGGGTTATATTCAGAGCCTGAGGCCTAAAATAAACCAGTTCATTATTTTGTGCACAATTTTTCACCTTTCAGTTCAGTTCAGTCGCTCAGTTGTGTCTGACCCTTTGCGACCCCATGGACTGCAGCACACCAGGCCTCCCTGTCCATCACCAAATCCCAGAGCTTAATCAAACTCATGTCCATCAAGTCAGTGATGCCATCCAACCATCTCATCCTCTGTCATCCCCTTCTCCTGCCACCTTCAATCTTTCCCAGCATCAGGGACTTTTTTAATGAGTCAGTTCTTTGCATCAGATGACCAAGTATTGGAGTTTCAGCTTCAGCATCTGTCCTTCCAATGAATATTCAGGACTGATTTCCTTTAGGATGGACTGGTTGGATCTCCTTGCAGTCCAAGGGACTCTCAAGAGTCTTCTCCAACACCACAATTCAAAAGCATCAATTCTTTGGCACTCAGCTTGCTTTATGGTCCAACTCTCACATCCATACATGACTACTTACTGGAAAAACCATAGCTTTGACTAGATGGACTTTTGTCCACTTTTAATATGCTGTCCAAAATATCAGTAACCTCAGATATGCAGATGACACCACCCTTATGGCAGAAAGTGAAGAGGAGCTAAAAATCCTCTTGATGAAAGGGAAAGAGGAGAGTGAAAAAGTTGGCTTAAAGCTCAACATTCAGAAAACGAAGATCATGGCATCTGGTCCCATCACTTCATGGGAAATAGATGGGGAACAGTGGAAACAGTGTCAGACTTTATTTTGGGGGGCTCCAAAATCACTGCAGATGGTGATTGCAGCCATGAAATTAAAAGACGCTTACTCCTTGGAAGAAAAGTTATGACCAAACTAGATAGCATATTGAAAAGCAGAGACATTATTTTGCCAACAAAGGTCCATCTAGTCAAAGCTATGGTTTTTCCAGTGGTCATGTATGGATGTGAGAGTTGGACCGTGAAGAAAGCTGAGTGCCGAAGAATTGATGCTCTTGAAGTGTGGTGTTGGAGAAGACTCTTGAGAGTCCCTTGGACTGCAAGGAGATCCAACCAGTCCATTCTAAAGGAGATCAGTCCTGGGTGTTCTTTGGAAGGAATGATGCTAAAGCTGAAACCCCAGTACTTTGGCCACCTCAAGCGAAGAGTTGACTCATTAGAAAAGACTCTGATGCTGGGAGGGATTGGGGGCAGGAGGAGAAGGGGATGACAGAGGATGAGATGGCTGGATGGCATCACTGACTCAATGGATGTGAGTCTGAGTGAACTCCGAGAGTTGATGATAGACAGGGAGGCCTGGTGTGCTGCGATTCATGGGGATGCAGAGAGTCGGACACGACTGAGTGACTGAACTGAACTGAACTGAAGCTGGTCATAGCTTTTCTTCCAAAGAGCAAGCGTCTTTTAACTTCATGGCTGCAGTCACCATCTGCAGTGATTTTGGAGCCCAAGAAAATAAACTCTGTCTCTATTTCCATTGTTTTTCACCTGTAAAATACAAGTGATCATGGATTTATTTCCATGATGCTTTTCACAACAGGATGAGGTGCTCAGTCATGCTACATTATTAAGACCTCCCCTCAAGAAGGACAAACACAATCTTTGTTTCTTCCACCTCCCTTCAGCTTCAGTCACTACGTACAGCCTTACGCACTTGGCATGGTCAAGAGGAGAGAGGAGCCTGGTGGGCTACAGTCCATAGGGTCACAAAGAGTCAGACCCAACTGAAGCGACTGAGCAGACAGGCACACAGGGAGGAAAAAAGCATGGAATTTGAAATCTGAAGTACTTGAATTTGAATCTCATCCTTCCCTACGACACCCCTCCCCCATTCCATTGTGTTGGCAAGTCAGTTAACATTTCCTCTTTCTTTACCTGGCAAAGGGAGCTAATAATACCTTTTCTTGTGGACTGCGTGAGAAAAAGATGTATGCAATAGCTGAGAGCGGTGCTCAGTGCACAGCAGGAGCTTAATAATTGTGAGCTTCCCCCCTTCTTGTTCTATCCTTCCCTTGATACCAGTGAGTCATCAAAAGACCAGGAGGCGCACAGCCTTCAGGCTGCAGCAGTGGTGAGTGGCCATGAGTGCATGCTGCTCTGTGCTGTCCTATGGAGTTTACCTTTGAAGCAGGTTAATTGGTGGCTCAGACAGTAAAGAATCTGTCTGCATTGCAGGAGACCCAGGTTCGACCTCTGGGTCAGGAAGATCCCCTGCAGAAGGGAATCTATCCACTCCAGTATTCTTGCCTGGAGAATTCTATGGACAGAGGAGCCTGGCAGGCTACAGTCCATGGGGTTGCTAAGAGCTGGACACAACTGAGTGACTAACACTTTCAATTTCAGGCTAATAAAATAAGAGACCTTTTCATAGCTTCAGATCTTCTGTCCCAATCTCTCTGTCTAGAGGATAGGACTCAGCACTTTTACTGTTGTGATCCAGGTTTGATCCCTGATCAGGGAACTGAGATCCCACAAGCTGGGTGGCATGGCCAAAATTTTTAAAAAGTCTTTTTTGAGCTCTTTTAAGCATGGAGTCCCTTGGACTGCAAGGAGATCCAACCAGTCCCTTCTAAAGGAGATCAGTCCTGGGATTTCTTTGGAGGGAATGATGCTGAAGCTGAAACTCCAGTACTTTGGCCACCTCATGCGAAGAGTTGACTCATTGGAAAAGACTCTGATGCTGGGAGGGATTGGGGGCAGGAGGAGAAGGGGATGACAGAGGATGAGATGGCTGGATGGCATCACTGACTTGATGGACGTGAGTCTGAGTGAACTCCAGGAGTTGGTGATGGACCGGGAGGCCTGGCGTGCTGCGATTCATGGGGTCGCAAAGAGTCGGACACGACTGAGCGACTGAACTGAACTGAACTGAAGCGTGCAGTCTGATGACCATCAACTAGCCACTCACCCTCTTTGCAGTTTTGAGAAGAATCCAGTTCTGTCAATATTAGTGCGTCGCTGGACACGGACCACAACCCTGATGTGATGTCTGAAGCCCGGCTCCCCTGACCTGTGGGCGGGGCTGCCCCATCTGCACAGAGAAGCAGCTGGTGCCTGACTGTCCTGACCCCAAATCCAGAGAGGGTCTCATAGCCACTCCTGCTGAAGCAGGACTTTCTTATTGGTAGATGTTACCTAAGAGACTGAGATCTCTTACTTGTCTGCCAAGCCAACAGTCTAAAGAACATTACTCTGAAAGATTTGGTCCAAAGTTAATCTTTGACTTAAAGGGACACTATTTTAGGGACAGTTCCCATCACATCTGTTTTGTTCTGCCGTATCAATCTACTCTTAGTATCCCAAAAGTGTAGAGAACTTGGCAAATTATGACTGAATACAGTATGGCAGCAAACACGACAGTCGAAATAGAGCCAAATGGGGCTTCCCGGGAGGCTCAGTGGTAAAGAACCCACCTGCCAATGCAGGAGACACGAGTTCGATCCCTGATCTGGGAGGATCCCGCATGCTATTGATCAACTCAGCCCACGTGCCACAACTGTTGAGACTGTGCTCTAGAGCCCAGGAGCTGAGCTACTGAGCCCATGCGCCATAACTACTCGGAGAAGGGAATGGCACCCCACTCCAGTACTCTTGCCTGGAAAAGACCATGGACGGAAGAGCCTGGTGGCTGCAGTCCATGGGGTCGCTAAGAGTCAGACTCGACTGAGCGACTTCACTTTCACTTCTCACTTTCATGCATTGGAGAAGGAAATGGCAACCCACTCCAGTGTTCTTGCCTGGAGAATCCCAGGGACGGGGGAGCCTGGAGGGCTGCCGTCTATGGGGTCGCACAGAGTCGGACACGACTGAAGTGACTTAGCAGCAGCAGCAGCCATAACTACTGAAGCTCACGTGCCCTGCAGCCCGTGCTCCACAAGGAAAGAAGCCTTTGCACTGGGGCTAGAGTGTAGCCCCTGATGGCCACAACTAGAGAAAGGCCCTCTCAGGAGATAAGACCCCACACAGCTAAAAAATAAATAAATAAAATCATTTTTTGAAAAAAGGGTGAACCCTAAGAATTCTCATCACAAGGAAGAAGATTTTAAAATGTAGAGCCAAATGACAAAAGATTGAAAAGCCACAAAAGAAAAAGACAAGTTGAAGAACCATCATATTAACACTGAGAACTTTGGTGGGAAACATGCTAACAGTTCACACAGCTTTTGTACTTTGAGTGTCACTAGTACCAATGACTGCCCAAGGGTGGCTGCAAGACAGAGCTGACGACTGATGTGGGGAGCTGATGGTGATGATAAAACATTACCTTGCATTTTTCCTGCTTGAAGGATTTTTAAAATCTGATTCTTAAGAAAAAGTTATTGTGGTTGATTTACAATGTTGTGTTAATTTCTGCTGTACAGCAAAGTGACCCAGATATACATGCTGCTGCTGCTGCTGCTGCTAAGTCGCTTCAGTCGTGTTCGACTCTATCCGACCCCATAGACAGCAGCCCACCAGGCTCCCCCGTCCCTGGGATTTTCCAGGCAAGAGTACTGGAGTGGGGTGCCATTGCCTTCTCAGATATACATATACATATATATATTATTTTTCATATTCTTTTCCATTATGGTTTATCAGAAGAGATTGAATATAGTTCCCTGTGCTATACATTAGGACCTTGTTTATCCATCCTATACATAATAGTTTGCATCCTTTCATCCCAAACTCCCAGTCCTTAACTCCCCCATTCTCCTCTCCCTGGAAACCACAAGTATGTGCTCTATGTCTGTGAGTCTCTATTTGTTTCATGGATGTTCACTTGTGTTATATTTTAGATTCCACATATAGGTGCTATCATATGGTATTTGTCTTTCTGACTTACTTCACTTCATTATGGTGATCTGTAGGTCCATCCATGTTGCTGCAAATGGCATTATTTCATTCTTTCTTATGGCTGAGTAGTATCCCATTGTGTATATATATATACCATATCTTTTTTGTCCATTCCCCTATGATGGCAGAAAGTGAAGAGGAACTAAAAAGCCTCTTGATGAAAGTGAAAGAGGAGAGTGAAAAAGTTGGCTCAACATTAAAGCTCAACATTCAGAAAATGAAGATCATGGCATCTGGTCCCATCACTTCATGGGAAATAGATGGGGAAACAGTGGAAACAGTGTCAGACTGTATTTTATTTGGGCTCCAAAATCACTGCAGATGGTGATTGCAGCCATGAAATTAAAAGATGCTGACTCCTTGGAAGGAAAGTTATTACCAACCTAGATAGCATATTCAAAAGCAGAGACGTGAGTCTGCCGACAAAGGTCCGTCTAGTCAAAACTATGGTTTTTCCTGTAGTCATGTATGGATGTCAGAGTTGAACCACAAAGAAAGCTGAGTGCCGAAGAATTGATGCTTTTGAACTGTGGTGTTGGAGAAGACTCTTGAGAGTTGCAAGAAGATCCAACCAGTCCATACTAAAGGAGATTAGTTCTGAATATTCATTGGAAGGACTGATGCTAAGGCTGAAACTCCAGTACATAGCCATCTGATGAGAAGAACTGACTCATTGGAAAAGACCCTGATGCTGGGAGGGATTGAAGGCAGGAGGAGAAGGGGATGACAGAGGATGAGATGGCTGGATGGCATCACCGACTCGATGGACGTGAGTTTGAGCAAGCTTCGGGAGTTGGTGATGGACCAGGGAAGCCTGGCGTGCTGCCGTCCATGAGGTCACAAAGAGTCAGACATGACCAAGCCACTGAACTGACTGACTGACTACGAATCTAAAGATTGTGCACATTCTTTAACCCAGCAATTGTGTATTTATAAATTAAAGATGTGTGAGAATATTTTGTTGTGAACCAGAGTCTTGTTCATAATCATAAAGTATGGCAACCAACCTAAATATCCAACATAGAGAATGAGGTAAGAAAATTATATCTACACGTGTTTTTCCCTGGTCCCTCCTCTCTCAATAAATGGAACCATCATTAAACCAGTTGCTCAAGCCAGAAACCTAGAATCATTTAAAAATTTCCTCCTTCTCTTTCTACTTTTCATTCCGAGTCTTATCGTTTTCCAAAATACACAGGGTGTCATCTTATAGGTGTATTAACTTAAGCAGGTAACAGACGCCATCAAGCCTAAAAGCTAATAAGGAAGATTGGATGTTTTCAAGTGTTTCCTCACCACCGATAGGGGAAGATGTATCCTGTGCTCATTCCTGGGTAGTGACTAGGGAAAATAAAGAGAAAAGTAAGGCGTTGGTTTGTTTTTGAAATATCTATTTGGGCTGCCTTGAGTCTTAGTTGTGGCACACATCATTGCATCATGTAGGATCTTTCACTGCTGTGCACAGACTCTCTAGCTGTGGTGCTCGAGCTCAGTAGTTGCAATACATGGGCTTAGTTGCTCTCTGCTATGTGGAGTCTTCCCCGACCAGGGATCAAATCCACTTCCCCTCCATTGCAAGGTGGATTCTTTTTTTTTTTTTTGCAAGGTGGATTCTTAACCGCTGAACCACCAAGGAAGTCCCTAGAAGGTATTGTTTAAGAAGACAGCTAATTGGGTGTGGATGACTCCACAAATATCATGGAAGATGAAATTCAGCTGAGAACCATGGACAAGGAAGAATTAGGGAACACAGATCCAGGATTGTTTTGATACATGTGAATCATACATACAGTACTATATTGATACTTTAAGCTATTTTTTGAAGTTAATTTTGACTCGGGATCAATACCACCTTATGATATTGAGCCTCAGGGTCCTCACCCTTGCCCTCTTCCCTCTGAACCCCTTCCATGGCGCAAGGAGTCCACTCGAAGCCCACTTCTTCCCCTGAGAGCCCACAGGACCCCAGAACTCCCACTTCAAACAAGGTCTGCATGGCTCTCTTCTCCAGGTACTTCCTCCTAAGGGTAGATCATGTCTGTGGTAGATGGTGTGGATGGAGCTTGGATTAGTGGGTTCAGGAGCAGGGTCTTTGTTCTCTTACCTAAGCCCTGAAAATGTTAGCAGCCACCTTGGATGAGGGCTTCCCTGGTGGCTCAGCTGGTAAAGAATCCACCTACAATGCAGGAGACCTGGGTTCGATCCCTGGGTTGGGAAGATCCCCTGGATCAGGGAACGGCTACTCACTCCAGTATTCTGACCTTGAGAATTCCATGGACAGTATAGTCCATGGGGTCACAAAGAGACAAAACTGAGTGACTTTCACTTCACGTTGGATGAAATGCTTACTACTGACTGTTGGGACTAACCAACTCCCCATGCCATTATGGGGCTTCCCAGTTGGTGCTAATGGTAAAGAATGTGCAGAAGAAACAAAAGACTCGAGTTCAATCCCTGGGTCAGGAAAATCCCCTGGAGTGGGCAATGGCAACCTGCTCTAGCATGCTTGCCTGGAAAATTCCATGGACAGAGGACCCTGGTGGGCTACAGTCCATGGAACCACAGAGAGTCAGATGTGACTGAACAACTAAACACACACACACACGCACACACGCGCGCACACACACACCCGTTGTATCTCCTGTCCCACTATTACCTCAGCAACTACACACACACACACACACACACACCCGTTGTATCTCCTGTCTCACTATTATCTCAGCACTACTCCAAGTTCCCCAGGATCTCTTGTTTGGGTTTTTGCTGTACTTCTCTAACTAGTCTCACATCACATCTCACACTTTTCCTCCCCAGTCCATTTTTTGACACATTACAAGCAGAGTGGGCTTTTCTAAAATAGAAATCAGACCACGTTACTGCCACGGACAGAGACTACAGCACCTACTCCCTGCCGCAGCAGAGAAGCCCTCTGGCATGTCTGTCCCAGCCTCATTAGGTGTGAGCCACAGTGACGAACCCCTTTCAGTTTCCAGTACTTCCTACGAATTTTTCTGCCTCAGGGCCTTCTTGTGCACGGCTCTTTCTGCTTAGAACATTCTTCTCAGTTTTCACATGACAGGTTCCTCATCCTTCAAGTCCAAACTTTTCCCCAGGCAGACCTTCTGCACTCAACTGTATACCCCTATTTTTTTTCCTCCTAGTAGCCATTATTTTTTTTCCTTTGGGGTATTTTATCACAAAACAGGCTTCAGTATTCCTTTATCTTGTTTATTTGTTTAATGCCTGTTTCCCCCCTCATCAAATTGTAAGCATCGTGATCATAATGTATATATCAGAATTTAACACAGCATAGTACATCTATGCAATTAAGTAATCTATATAATTGAATGTTATTTAGTCAATAAAAATAATGCTTTTTATGGCTATTACTGGTATAGAAATTTGGGCATGATATAATTTTAAATGAAAACAAAGTCATATAGTAATATATAACCTCATTTGTCTTTTATAAGTGTGAATGTATGCTACATATGTTTACAAATTTGTGTATGTGTGTGTGTTTAAATTTTCTGCAAGGTGTAACAGTGGTTATCTGCATTGGAAAATTGTGAGTGCAGTTTGTTTTATTAATTTTGCTTATTTTTTAAAATACTGATTGTGTATTATCTTCTTAACATATTTTAACTTTTTAACTAAATAAATATCTCATACTACCTATACAGAAACTATTACAGTAACCTGACATTTTACCTGGAAGCAGTCTAGATGTCCAGAATTAAGGAAATGTTGAACCAGAAGATGGAACATCCATTCAACAAAATGCTAGGCGGCCATTAAAAATCATTGTGACCAATGTCACAGCATGGTAAATCCTAATCATATAACATTAACTCAGAGATGAATAGGAAATAGGATGAAATCATAGAAATAATTTTTAAGTGATATCATTGCTTTGGAGTGATAGATTTTTTGTTTGCTCCACAAACGTCCTGTAATAACATTTTTTACAATTAACTTTTTTATTTTTAAAGGAAGTATGTGTTTTAACAACTTTCACCTTGTTACATGTTATTTTTCTTTGGTAAGAATATTTGTGTTATGTAGTCTTTCTATACAGGCTACATCAAGAAAAAGAAAATCTCAAATATCCTGGGATATGTAATGCATCACACATTCCACAAGGTGGCAGTGTCATTGTATTAAGCAGCTTTGGAGAACTTGCTAGGATTACCTAGTTGAGTTCAGTCGCTCTGTGGTGTCTGACTTTTGCGACCCCATACACTGCAGCACGCCAGGCTTCTCTGTCCATCACCAACTCCCGAAGCTTGCTCAAACTCATGTCCATCGAGTCAGTGATGCCATGCAACCGTCTCGTCCTCTGTCATCCCCTTCTCCTGCTTTCAATCTTTCCCATCATCAGGGTCTTTTCCACTGAGTCAGTTCTTCGCATCAGGTAGCCAAAGTAATGGAGTTTCAGCTTCAGCATCAGTCCTTCCAAGGAATATTCAGGACTGATTTCCTTTAGGATGGACAGATTGGATCTCCCTGCAGTCCAAGGGACTCTCAAGAGTCTTCTCCAACATCACAGTTCAAAACCATCAATTCTTCAGTGCTCAGCTTTCTTTAGAGTCCAACTCTGACATCCATACATGACCACTGGAAAAACCATGGCCTTGACTAGACAGACCTCTGTCGGCAAAGTAATGGCTCTGCGTTTTGATATGCTGTCTAGGTTGGTCATAGCTTTTCTTCTAAGGAGCAAGCATCTTTTAATTTCATGGCTGCAGTCACCATCTGCAGTGATTTTAGAGCCCTGAAAAATAAGTCTGTCACTATTTCTACTGTTTCCCCATCTATTTGCCAGGAAGTGATGGGACCAGATGCCATGATCTTGGTTTTCTGAATGGTGAGTTTCAAGCCAACTTTTTCACTCTATCCTTTCCCTTTCATCAAGAGGATCTTTACTTCTTTGCTTTCTGCCATAAGAGTAGTATTATCTGTATATCTGAGATTACTGATGCTTGTCCCACCAATCTTGATTTCCAGCTTGTGCTTCATCCAGCCAAGCATTTCACGTGATATACTCTGCATATAAGTTAAATAAGCATTGACATACTCCTTTCCTGATTTGGAACCAGTCTGTTGTTTCATGTCCAGTTATAAATGTTGCTTCTTGACCTGCATACAGATTTCAGGAGGCAGGTAAGGTGGTCTGGTATTCCCATCTCTTTAGGAATTTTCCAGTTTGTTGTGATCCACACAGTCAAAGGCTTTGGCGTAGTCAATAAAGCAAATGTTTTTCTGGAACTCGTTTGCTTTTTTGATGATCCAGTGGATGTTGGCAATTTGATCTCTGGTTCCTCTGCCTTTTCTAAATCCAGCTTGAACATCTGGAAGTGCTCAGTTCACATACTGTTGAAGTCTGGCTTGGAGAATTTTCAGCATTACCTTGCTAGCGTGTGAATGAGTACATTTGTGCGGTACTTTGAACGTTCTTTGGCATTGCCTTTCTTTGTGATTGGAATGAAAACTGACCTTTTCCAGTCCTGTGGCCATTGCTGAGTTTTCCAAATTTGCTAGCATATTGAGTGCATCCCTTTAACAGCATCATCCTTTAGGGTTTGAAATAGCTCCACTGGAATTTCATCACCTCTACTAGCTTTGTTCGTAGTGATGCTTCCTAAAGCCCACTTGACTTCGTACTCCAGGATGTCTGGCTCTAGGTGAGTGATCACACCATCGTGGTTATCTAGGTCATCAAGATCTTTTTTGTACAGTTCTTCTGTGTATTCTTGCCACCTCTTCTTAATATCTTCTGCTTCTGTTAGATCCAGACCATTTCTGTCCTTTATTGAGCCCATCTTTGCATGAAATATTCCCTGGGTATCTCTAATTTTCTTTAAGAGATCTCTAGTCTTTCCCATCCTATTGTTTTCCTCTATTTCTTTGCATTGATCACTGAGGAAGGCTTTCTTATCTCTTCTTGCTATTCTTTGAACTTTGCATTCAGATGCTTATATCTTTCCTTTTCTCCTTTGCCTTTAGTTTCTCTTCTTTTCTCAGCTATCTGTAAGGCCTCCTCAGACAACCATTTTGCCTTGTTGCATTTCTTTTTCTTGGGGATGGTCTTGATCACTGTCTCCTGTACAATGTCACAAACCTCCATCCATAGTTCTTCAGGCATTCTGTCTATGAGATCTAATCCTTTGAATCTATTTGTCATTTTCACTGTATAATCATAAGGGATTTGATTTAGGTCATACCTGAATGGTCTAGTGGTTTTCCCTACTTTCTTCTAAGTCTGAATTTGGCAATAAGGAGTTCATGATCTGAGCCACAGTCAGCTCCTGGTCTTGTTTTTGCTGACTATATAGAGCTTCTCCATCTTCAGCTGCAAAGAATATAATCATTCCGATTTTTGTGTTTACCATCTGGTGATGTCCATGTGTAGAGTCTTCTCTTCTGTTGTTGGAAGAGGGTGTTTGCTATGACCAGTGTGTTCTCTTGGCAAAACTCTGTTAGCCTTTGCCCTGCTTCATTCTGTACGCCAAGGCCAAGTTTGCCTGTTATTCCAAGTATCTCTTGACTTCCTACTTTGCATTCCAGTCCCCTATAATGAAAAGAACATCTTTTTTTGGTGTTAGTTCTAGAAGGTCTTGTAGATCTTCATAGAACTATTTAACTTCAGCTTCTTCAGCATTACTGGTCAGGGCATAAACTTGGATTACTGCGATATTGAATGGTTTGCCTTGGAAATGAACAGAGATCATTCTGTCATTTTTGAGATTGCACACAAGTACTGCATTTTGGACTCCATTGTCGACTATGATGGCTACTCCATTTCTTCTAAGAGATTCCTGCCCACACTAGTAGACATAATGGTCATCTGAGTTAAATTCACCCATTCCAGTCTGTTTTAGTTCACTGATTCCTAAAATGTTAATGTTCACTCTTGCCATCTCCTGTTTGATCACTGCTAATTTACCTTGATTCATGGACCTAACATTCCAGGTTCCTATGCAATATTGTTCTTTACAGCATCGGACTTTACTTCCATCACCAGTCACATCCACAACTGGACATTGTTTTCGCTTTGGCTCTGTCTCTTCATTCTTTCTGGTGTTAATTCTCCATCCTCTCCAGTAGTGTATTGGGCACCTACCAACCTGGGGAGTTCATCTTTCAGTGTCTTATCTTTTTGCCTTTCGTACTGTTCATGGGGTTCATGGGGATCACCTAGTGCACTGCATTATTCCTAACATTATTTTTCCTGATATTTGATTTACAGTGACATTTACATTCCTTTTAAGTCCCAGGATTGTAATATCTTTTATGGTTTTTATTTTTAAATTATAAGTTAAATAATTCCCCTGGTTGGTAAAATAATTCCTCTCCCTTCACTGCTACTTTGCTCATAAATCTTTTTCCATTTTTAAAATTAATGATCAAAGAATATCAGCTGCTATTTCCTAAAAGCCTTTTATGAATGAGTCCTCATTTACTCTTGCAGAGTAGATGTTCTTCCCATTTCACAGATGAGAAAATAGAAGCTAAAGGAAGATTGGTAATTTGCCCAAAGTCACACAATTATTTTTAATTCTGTATTTTACCAGAGTCAGAATGCAAGTCCAATCTCTAGAAAGAATTTGTTAAATAAGTAAATTGAAAAATAAGGAAATAAATGAGTCAGTATGTTTGTATATCTGTCTGCGTATCTGTCTACTATCTATCCGATTCAACTCATATAAAAAATAAAGTTATATGGGGAGTTCCTTGGTGGTATGCTGCTGCTGCTGCTGCTAAGTCGCTTCAGTCGTGTCCGACTCTGTGCGACCCCATAGACGGCAGCCCGTCAGGCTCCCCCGTCCCTGGGATTCTCCAGGCAAGAATACTGGCGTGGGTTGCCATTTCCTTCTCCAATGCATGAAAGTGAAACGTGAAAGTGAAGTCGCTCAGTCATGTCCAACTCTTAGCAACCCCATGGACTGCAGCCCACCAGGCTCCTCCATCCATGGGATTTTCCAGGCAAGAGTACTGGAGTGGGGTGCCATTGCCTTCTCCACCTGGTGGTATTTAGGATTTCAGACTTTCACTGCCATGGCCCAAGTTCAATCCCTGGTTGGGGAATTGAGATCCCGCACACTGTGTGGTGTGGCAAAAAGAAAGAAAAAAGAAAGAAAAAGGTTATATGAAACTAACAGCAATGGTTGTTATTTATAGTCCATTTAACCCCATGGACAGTAGCCCACCAGGCTCCTCTGTCCATGAGCTCTCCCAAGCAGAAATACTGGAATGGGTTGCCATTTCCTTCTCCAATATGAATCTCATATAACATTGTAAATCAACTGTAGTTCAATAAAAATATAATAAATAAATAAAATGTTACAGTAAGTAAAATACACATTAAATAATTTCTCTATAATATGATATATGTTTAACATGAAAAATACTTCTGCTTACTGTGATATTTGAGACTTTTCCCTATGGTATTAAAATTATTTGAAAGCTGTGCTAATAGATTAACACTACTCTTCCACTTGAATCTAAATATTATATTTTATTCAGTCTTTCTTCTGTGATTGAGTTTAGCTATTGCCTCTCAAAATTAGAGGATTCACATCCACACTCTCACCTATCATTGCTCTCAAGTCACTTCTGGCTGCCCTCCCCGCATTCTCTCTGCTTTGGTCAGCAGACCTCTGGACCCCTGCTGTCCTTTGTATGAGCAGGTGGACCTCAGGGCCTTTGCACTGGCTGCCAGGCCTCCTGCGCTCATGTGCTTCAGGTCTCACTACAGAAGTTACCCTATCTGTGAAGCCTTCCTTGAACCACTTACGGAAACAGGTAAACTAACTCTACCACCATATTCCCTGTCTCAGTTAGTATCCCTTATTTTTCTGTATAGCACTTATTATCCCTTGACATAAAATTATTTCTTTGCCATCTGTCAAACAGGTCTCTGCAGTTTTAATTATAAAACTATTATGTATTTAAATTAATTTGGAAAAAATAATTATTCCCATGCAGAACTTTGGTATTATCTCAATTTTGTTTGAATCTTCTTTTGTGTCTCTTAATGTGTGTATGCCTTAATTACAGTTCTTATAGTGTGGGGCTAAATTTCTTAACAAAGTTTTTGATAGTTTTCTTTATTTTCATGAGATACAATTTACATATCATAAAGTTTACCATTTCAGTGTATGACTCATGGTTTTGAGCATTGTCAAAAAACTGTGCAACCATGACTGTGGTCTAACTCCAAAACTCTTTAGTCTTCCCCAAAAGAAACCCCCTACCTTTCAGCAGTCTGTGCCTCTTCACCTCACTCAGCACCTGACAGTCACCAATCTACTTTTTTTCTCTATGGATTTGCCTATTCTTGGTATTTCATGTAAATGGAATCACACAATAGGTAGACTCTTTTGTCTGGCTTTTTTCAGTTAGCATAATATTTTCAAGGTTTAACCAAGTTGTAGTACTTCAGTACAACCAGTACTTCAGTCCTTTTTATGACTGAATAACATTCATTTGTGTGATATGCTACATCTTATTTATCCATTGTAAGCTGATGAGTATTTAGGTTGTTCACACTTTTTAACTATTATGAATAATACTGCTATGAACATTTGTGTACGAGTTTTTGTGTGGAAATGTTTTCATTTATCTTAGGTATATACCTAGGAATGGAATTGTTAGGTCGTCATATGGTTTAACTGTGTTTAACTTTTGGATGAACTGCCAAACCATGTTACACAGCAGGTGTACCATTTTACATTTCCATTTATGTATGAAGGTTCCAGTTTTTCCATATCTTTGACAATATGTGCTATTTTCCATATTTTTTACTGTAGCCATTTTCATGGGTGTGAAGTGTTATCTCATTTAAGTTTTGTTTTGCATTTTCCTAATAACTGATGATTTTAAGCACCTTTCCATATGTTTTTTAGCCATTTGTACATCTTCTTAAAATGAATGTTTATTCAGGTCATTTGCCCATCTTTTAAGTGAGTAATTTGTCTTTTTGTTGTTGAGCATAAGAGTTCTTTACATAGTATGGATACCAGATCCTTAACAGATATCTGATTTGCAAATATTTTCTCCCTCTGTGGGGTTTTTTCTCTTTCATATAGTCTCCTTGAAAGCATAAAAGTTTTTAATTTTGATGAAGTCCAATTATCTGTGTTTTTCTTTGGTAGCTTGTTCTTTTCTTGCCATATATAAGAAAACATTGCTGCTGATGCTGCTAAGTTGCTTCAGTTGTGTCCGACTCTGTGTGACCCCATAGACGGCAGCCCACCAGGCTCTGCTGTCCCTGGGATTCTCCAGGCAAGAACATTGGAGTGGGTTGCCATTTCCTTCTCCAATGCATAAAAGTGAAAAGTGAAAGTGAAGTCGCTTAGTCGTGTCTGACTCTTCGTGACCCCATGGACTGCAGCCCACCAGGCTCCTCCATCCATAGGAGTGCTATTGCCTTCTCCTAGGTTGTAAAGATTTAGTCTTTCATTTTCATCTGAGAAGTTCATAATTTTAGCTATTTAAATCTTTCAGCTATTTTTAGTTAATTTTGTACATGGTGTAGAGTATGTGTTCAACTTTCTTCTTTTGCATGTGGATGTCTGGTTGTCCAGTCACCCTTTGTTGAAACATGATGCTGTCTCTATGAAATGGTCTTGGCATTCTTGTCAAGGTCAAAATCAGTTGACTATGGATGCGTGGATTTACTGCTGAACTCATAGTTCTATTCCACTGGTGTTTATGTCTTGGCATAGATACATTTTGATAAATACTTGTGTGAACTGCGTACATTTTGGTCTCTAACAAGTACCTGGAGTGTAGTTGAACTGGCCCAGGCTTCTTACCTGTCACCTGGCTTGGGTAAGAGACTGAATCTTCTCTGAGACATGAGGATCTTAAGAGGAACACATACCTGGCAAGAGGGTGTAGAACCCTAATTCCACAAGTCTACTTAGAGGAAAATTGACAAATTAGGTCCAAATTCTATCTGCTAAAATGTGGTTAAAAGAATTTGAAATCTTGTCAATTTTAGACAAATATAACTCCATACACTCATCCCAGCATCTGGTCGTATCTGTTGAGACCCTCCTCTGTACCACACACAATAAAGCAGCTTTTAATATGAGGACTTTTATTTCCCCAATATAAACTATTTGCAAAGTTACCTAAAACAGTAAATTAACTATATGAAATTATCTTTTTTGGGTCAAAAATCACTGAATGGTAGCTCTAGTTCATGAACAGTTGATTATAGCTCTTTTCTTTGTCAATAATTATCTAGGAGGCCAACTACAGTATCTGTTTGGGCCACTCCTTGTTAAAGGTAATAAAATCTTATCATTTGTATATAATAAAATGCTTGTCCTTCTGTTCCATTCTGTTGAAGATTTGTGGTTGGGGGAGGATCTGCAGGATTGCATAAAACTTATACCACATTATTAACAAGTGATGGAGAAAGAAAGGGGCAACAGCAATGATTCCCTGGGCCTGGAAACTTTGTCTGTCTTTAGATAAAAGCTCTGTTGCACTATGGTCTGCTAGAATAACCAAAGACTGAGCCCTCACACCCTCTTTACTGATGCCAGAGATCCTATAGTAGCATAGTCCAGTTTGTGTCTGGTAATGTTTAATCCTGATGACAGCCAGAACAAGAATTATCACTCTGAACCCTGGAACAAAGACGGTTTTCTGCTCAGCATAAGTTCTGTTACAATGCATTAAAGTGAACTCACAAAGATGGATCAGACTTTTAAATGAAATAATTCCTTTTTAAGTTGTTTAAAATTGAGCCTTCATTATAAAAATAAAAAAATTCTGTTTGTCAAAAGACAGCATTTAAAGAAAGGAAAGGTAGACCACAGACTGGAAAAATGGTATTTGCAAAATACATTTGAAAAAGGACTCACCTAAAATGTATAAAGAGCTTCTGCCTATCAATGAGATAAAGAAAGATAAGCCAAATGGGTAAAAGACATGGATAGACGTGTCACAAAAGAGGATATTCAAATGCCCAATGAGCATATAAAATGATACTTGGCATCTTTAGTTAACAAGGACATGCAAATTAAAACCACTATGAGACAATACTACCCACCCACCCGAATGGCTAAAATTTAAGATGTTGACTAGGTTGTGGAGCAACTGGAACTCTCATACACTGCTTGTAGGAAATGAAATAAAATAAGCACACTGGAAACTTTGGCTGTATTATTAAAGTTAAAAGTAAATAAATGTCCTAAGATCCAGCAAGTCCATTCCTGGTTATGTACCCAACAAAAAGGCATGCACATATGTATTAAAAGAGAAGTTCAATAATGTTCATGGAAGGATTATTTGTAAGGGCCTCAGATTAGAAACACCTCAACTGTCCACAGCAGTTGAATGGTTAAATAAATTGTGGTATATTCACTCAGTGACAAACCATGCAGAAACAAAAAAAGAATGGATGATAGCTAACTTGAGAAAACACACATAAATCTCAGAGATATAATGTTGAGCAGAAAGTTAGACACAAAAGAATACCTGCAGTGTAATTTAATGGTTAAATCAAGATTAAAAATAGGCAAAACTAATCTATGGTAAAAGAGAGCAGAGTAGTGGTTACTTTAGGGAGTGTTTTGACTGGGAGGGATCAAGAGGGAGTCTTCCTGGGTGCTGGAAATAGTTTATATGTCAATCACCTGTAAAAATTCATTAGCCAGGTATTCTTAAGATATGTACATTTTATTGTATTTAAGTTATTTAATTTTTTTAAGGTATACTAAAAGAAATTGAGTTTTTCAGATACCATCCTCTATTCTGGTAAGTCAGTCATTCTGATGTACCTTGTCATCCTCAGCAGACAATTATGGGGGAGTCTCTGAAGAGGGTAAAACAGGACACAGGGGGGCATCAGGAGCAGAAGGATCATAGCAAAGACAGGAGGTTAAGTGGAAGTCTGCACACTGAGAGCAGAGGATCTGAAGCCTCCTTCTCCCTCTGAGCTCCCCGAAATCTAGCAACCATGCCTTCAGACCCTAAGCAGGAGGCTGGAAGATTATTCTCTGGGAAATCTGAGCAGGTCAAGGGAAAACACCTAAAGATATTAACACCAGAAGTTCAACAAAATGGCCCAGCCGAATCATCCTGTAGTGAAGTTCTTCAAAACCAACACCTACCCACAAATAAAAAGCTTTCCATTAGTTTTTAGCACCCTATTCTTTTTTTTTAATTGATGAATAGCTGATTTATGGGTTTCCCTGATGGCTCAGCAGTAAAAAATCTACTTGCAATGCAAGAGGCCCAGGTTTGATCCCTGGATAGGGAAGATCCCCTGGAGGAGGGCATGGCAACCCACTCCAGTAGTCCTGCCTAGAGAATCCCATGGACAGAGGAACCTGGCAGGCTGCAGTCCATAGGGTCCCACAGAGTCAGATACAACTGAAGCAACTAAGCAGCAGCAGGACAGCTGATTTACAATGTTGTGTTAGTTTCTGGGGCACAGCAAAGTGATTCAGTTGTACGTATATACTACATGTACATAAATATGTGTGTGTGTGTATATATATATTCTTTTTCAGATTCTTTTCTATTATAGGTTATTATAAGGTATTGAAATGTTTAAGGCAGTCCTTTGGACTTCCCTGGTGGCTCAGACAGTAAAGCGTCTGTCTACAATGCAGGAGACCCAGGTTCGAGCCCTGGGTTGGGAAGATCCCCTGGAGAAGGAAATGGCAACCCACTCCAGTACTATTGCCTGGAAAATCCCATGGACAGAGGAGCCTGGTAGGCTACAGTCTATGGGGTCGCAAAGAGTTGGACACGACTGAGCGACTTCACTTCACTTCACTTCATAAGGTATTGAACATGCTGAGTGCCCCATTCCTTTTAAAGGAATTTAAATGTTTGGTTGTCTTTATTCCTAATGACAAGGGAACATGATGGAATTTAGACCCACTGTCCGCCCACCTATCCATCCATCCAGGCAGCCACCATCCACCTGTCCATTATCCATCCATCCCTCTTATTTGTTCTTACTGAGCTCCTGATGAGTACCAGGAATGGCCAGGTCTGGGAATATAGGGGTGAACAAGGCAGATATATCCCTATGCTGATGAACCTCATGTGCCCCATTCTTAAGAATTACTAAACCCCTAAGGCAAGACTCTACCATGAAAGACCAAAACAAAGAGAAAACAACAACAAAATAACCTGGAGGAAACAGACTGCACAGTGTAAGAACACTTTTTAAAAAATTACTAAATTCAGATAGATAATAGAGAAGATTGTTTTCATCAAAAAGGTGTGTTATTTAAGAGAGGAAGGGACTCCCCTGGTGGTCCAGTGGCTAAGGCTCTGTGCTCCCAATGCAGGGGACCCAGGTTCGGTCCCTGATCAGGGAACTAGATCCCACATGCTGCAATGAAGTTTGAAGATCCTGTGTGCCGCAACTGAGACCCCGTGCAGTCAAGTAAAGAAATACATAAATAAATATTAAAAAGAGGAAGATTCAGAGAACAGAGGTTGAGGGGGGGAGGAAGTGAAAGAAAAGGAAAGGGAGAAATGTCATACTCAGGAAAAGGATCAAGAAGCAGAACAACATTGGCTTTTCCAACAGAGCACTGAAAGCTAAAAGAAAATGAAAAGACAGTTTCAAAATTCAGACAGAAAATGATCATAGAACTCTATGATCTATTCAAATTATGAAATAAATATGAGGGTAGAAGAAAGATATTTCAGATATGTAAGGGATTTACATGCGATCATACCAATCATCATCAAAGAAAACTGGCCACTCAATGTTTTCTACATAAAAAAACAAAATAATCATGATAAACTATTTTTATTTCATGGAGGTACAGTGAGAAAAAATTAGCAATCAAAAGAAGGCATGATGAAATCTGAACATAATAATAAATGAGAAAAGGAATTTGAACCATTTGGATTTACTTTTTATTCAACAAACATGTACTGAGAACTACTTTTTGCCAGCATTGTTTTAAATGATGAGGGTGCCTTTCCGTCTGTGCTCAGTGGAGAATGACTCTTTGCCATCCTTGGGACCATAGCCAAGGCTCCTCTGTCATGGGATTTTCTTGGCAAGAATACTGGACTGTGTGATGCCATTTTCTCCTCCAGGGGATCTTCCTGACCCAGGGATCAAACCTGCATCTCCTGCTTGGCAGACGGATTCTTTACCACTGAGTCACCTGGAAAGCCCAGCATTTCTGTAAATGATGAGGATACAGTGGTGAAGAAAACAGAAGTCTTTGCCCTCATAGAGCACTTTAGGGACATGTTTAAATAATAATTACACATCTAATTAATGAAATGTTATGCAACCATTGAAAAATACATGAATACCAGAAACACAGGAAGGGTGAAAAGACCACAAGCTGTGGACAAAGACAAAAAGGGAAGTCATAAGCCTGAAAATGGATATGCTAGGATAGCAAAATTATCAATGTTTTTCTTTTTCAAAATTCCCTTTAATTTTATATTGGGTTTTCTAACAGACAGGGGAACATCAAAACCCAGGATGCTAAAGGATACTGTATTTAAATTCAGATGCCATTTAATAAATTCTCCCAAGAAGCTGTGTGATGCCTCTTCCTCAAGAAAGAGAGGGGAAATTACCTATTCCTGATGGGAAAAACATGGCCACTTGCTTAGATGTTATCATAAACTTTTTATTTCTACTTCAGCTATGCAGAGAAAGATGAGGGTGTTGGAAAGAATGCAGATCCAATGTCAAATGGGAGGCTTGAAAGAGCAATTAAACCTTGCCTGTTAATTAGTTCCATGGGCTGATGAGCTCTAGGAGCGGAGTGAGCAGACTCCCTTTAAGTGAACCAGAGAAAACTCACTGGCAGCTTAAGGGCAGTTGGCACCATAGTTTTCCATACAGGACACTAGTGTTCCTGGCCCATGAGAGAATAACACCGTGGTGATGTTTCTGAAGTACTTTCCACAGGTGGTAGTGAAAGCTCAATTTACCACTATGTGCTTGTGTCAAATGAGATTTCAGGAATCTCCATGTGAGTTACTGTGTAAAGAATTCCTTTATACTGTAGAGGAAGCAAGGATTTCTTGGACCAGCTGATTAGATGTGGTTGGACACTAAATCTGAGAAGAACATTCTGGGTTCCCAAGGTATCTAACACAAAGAGAAAACTCAGGAAGCCTCAAAATGAATGTTCTAACCATGCCTTGGGATAAGTTAAATGTTCTGAGTTTTTTCATGTTCAAGGGTAGTAGGAAAGATATTGCATCAGAGTGTCATATCAGATCTTATTCAGTTAGACTATACATTTTGTTTATGTTTGGCTTTTTAAATAATATTCTAAACTTTAAAAATAGGAGGAAAGCTAACTGCAATGTACTATGGAATCGTGGAATAGTAAAGGACATTATGGGAAATTAAAGAAATACAAATAAAGTATGGAGTTTAGTTAATAATTATGTACCAGTGTGTGTTCGTTAATTGTGATAAAGGTACCATAGTGATATAAGATGTTAATAATAGGGGAAGCTGGATGTGAAGAATATGGGAAGTCTCCATAGTATCTTTGCAACTTTTTTTGTAAACCTAAATCTATTCTAAAATTTTAAATTTTATTTAAATTTAAAATATATATAGGAGGAAAGAACTATTATCTCAACCTCAGACAAATCACAGCTTTGGCATAAGTCTAGTATTCAGGCCGCATGACTGCAGCTAAGCATCAGCTACTAAGGGATATCAGTTGAGTCCCAGGTTCTGTTATTTTCAGCAACAGAGAAAAAAGTTGAAACTGCAAATCAAAATACTTAAAAAATATAAAGTATGGAACTAATAAGACAGCAAGGTTTAGATTTTGGTTGTGGAAAATATGAAAGCGTTAAATGTTCTCGAGTAAAGAGGTGATACAGTGAGAACAACAATTGAGAGATTTGTTCTTATGAGCAGTCTGCAAAATGGATTGAAGCTGAAGAGAGGCTGAAGTAGGGGTATCAGTGAAGAGGTGATAATTGGCAGGTGAAACAAAAGCATTAAGACTAAACCCCTAAAGTGAAACTTAGGGCAAAGGTTTCAAGCACTGTTATTCTTAGTGCCGCATACA
This sequence comes from Oryx dammah, assembly GCF_014754425.2. Lineage (NCBI taxonomy): Eukaryota > Metazoa > Chordata > Mammalia > Artiodactyla > Bovidae > Oryx > Oryx dammah. Next base: position 93,519,911 of record NW_024070185.1, read on the forward strand.
ACCTCTTCTAGGCACCTGGGGACAAGCAGAGTCTATTGTGCAGATGGCTATATCAGACGATCTTAGCCTTGTTCCATTAGATATCTGAAATCATAGAACCCCTTTCCTTGTCCCAGGTCCACGGTTCTTAGACTTTGTCAGGTCTGTGTGTTGTCACCTCTGCTTGTCCTGCATCAGCTCGGTACTTGTTTGATAGTCAAACCTGAGTCAATGCTCCTTTTTTATTTTTAACCCATCCTAACAGATTTTTGAGAAACCTATATGCAGGTCAGGAAGCAACAGTTAGAACTGGACATGGAACAGATTGGTTCCAAATAGGAAAAGGAGTACGTCAAGGCTGTATATTGTCACCCTGCTTATTTAACTTCTATGCAGAGTACATCATGAGAAACTCTGGGCTGGAAGGAGAAATACCAATAACCTCTGATATGCAGATGACACCACCCTATGGCAGAAAGTGAAGAGGAATTAAAAAGCCTCTTGATGAAAGTGAAAGAGGAGAGGGAAAAGGCTGGCTTAAAGCTCAACATTCAGAAAACTAAGATCATGGCGTCTAGTCCCATCACTTCATGGGAAATAGATGGGGAAACAGTGTCAGAATTTATTTTTGGGGGGCTCCAAAATCACTGCAGATGGTGACTGCAGCCATGAAATTAAAAGACGTTTACTCTTTGGAAGAAAAGTTATGACCAACTTAAACAGCATATTCAAAAGCAGAGACATTACTTTGCCAACAAAGGTCCGTCTAGTCAAGGCTATGGTTTTTCCAGTGGTCATGTATGGATGTGAGAGTTGGACTCTGAAGAAAGCTGAACACCAAAGAATTGATGCTTTTGAAGTGTGGTGTTGGAGAAGACTCTTGAGAGTCCCTTGGACTGCAAAGAGATCCAACCAGTCCATTCTGAAGATCAGCCCTGGGTGTTCTTTGGAAGGACTGATGCTAAAGCTGAAACTCCAATACTTTGGCCACCTCATGCGAAGAGTTAACTCACTGGAAAAAACTCTGATGCTGGGAGGGATTGGGGGAAGGAGGAAAAGGGGACGACAGAGGATGAGATGGCTGGATGGCATCACCGACTCAATGGACGTGAGTTTGAGTGAACTGCGGGAGTTGGTGATGGACAGGGAGGCCTGGCGTGCTGCAATTCATGGGGTCGCAAAGAGTCGGACATGACTGAGCGACTGAACTGAACTGAACAGATTTTTAAAAATGTTTCATCAGGAAGGGATTCAAACTTATAGAAAACTTGCAAGAATAAAAAGAGTACACTGATAGATTCTTGTTACATCTACTGTTAAATATTTTTCCCTCTAGGTATATATGAATATACATAAATGTATGCACATTTAACATTTTTAACTACTGGAGGATAATTTGCATACAGACATTAATCCTATTTCATTGTATGTTTCCTAAGAATTAGGACATTCTTTTACAAACCACAGTATAGCTGTCAACTCTGGTATGTTCACTCAGTCACTGTTTGTTGAGTTGAACTGAATGACGGGAACACCCATCATCCTAGTTTGACCTTTCTCATCGCTGAGTCATGGGAGTGAAAAATTCAAAGTTTTATTTGAATTTCAGGTTTGGGTCTTTTAGAGTATCACAGAATCAAATTTTTCAGATTAGTTTTGAATTTCATTCTTTTTGGGTTTGACTCAGTTGTTCAGCTATTCTGAAAACGTCTTTGTGAGAGAGTACTACTGAAAGCAATAATGGCAAACACTAACCTAGCATTCATTACTGTCAGGCACTGTTCTAACGCATTTAATCCTCACAACAACCCTAAAGGGACGTACCATGATTGTCTCCACTTTATACATGGGGAAATGCAGGCACAGAAGTTGAATAATTTACCCAGAAACAAACAGCTCGCAGGGGGGCAAAATCAAGATTTGAACCCAGGCTCTCATCTCTTTCTTAATAGTTAATATAAATGTGCGTCTGTTAATCTAAATGTATGTCTCTCTCTCTCTGTGTCTGTGTGTGTGTGTGTGCGTGTTTAGCCTTCTTACATTTCACAGTGTCTTCTCTAAAGAGGATCCCACACTATTTCTTGTTATTGATTGCTTTTCATTGTGTCGTGTTCCCTTAGGAGAGATGCATTCATTATCTTGATGTGTTTATTTTTCAGCTGAGGCGAAGGTGACTGGTCCCAGGAGCCCAGAAGAATGGACTCAGAGGAGGCTGTTTACATGAGGTTCTCCCACTCACCAGCTGTTGAGAGTCTATGGATGAAGAGCAGGATCTTATTACTTCAATGGAAGCCTGTGACCATGATCCCAGCCACCAGTAGCCAAGAGGACTTGGTACAGTGCGGCTGCCTAATAAATGATTCATCAGAAGCATTTGATACAAATGTGTTGCAGCAGCATCTTCAAATTTAGTGTTGCTTTCTTATCTAGGCTTGTGTTTGTTCAGAGATCCCCACTGCCTCTCACTTCCGTGCCAGTACTGACCTGAAGGCTGGATCCACAGTGGATTCTCGTCATGCAGGCTGGCTCTGTTTGACTGCTATTTATAAAGCCAGTGTAGGTTAGTAACTATTTATTGAGTGCCAGTTCCATGGCAATTGTTAGTGCTTTACAAACATTTAATCCTCATGCAAACCCTGTTGCATGAGGTTGTACCTGTTCTCTCCATTCTGCCCTCGAGCAAATGGAGGCTCAGAGAGGTTGCACGCTGTGTACAAAGTCATACAGTTGGCAGAGTAAGGGCTCAAACTGAGAGAAATCTAAAGCCCCTTCACTGTAACACGCTGCTTTTCTTCACTGCTGCAGAGATCATTAGCGCTGCCCTCCTGCATGTTCTCACCGGCATTCTTCTCATAAATAAGGTGGGGATGGCCATGTGCATGATGGCAAGTGTCTGAGAGGGAGGGTCAGGAGGCTTTAGAGGCACTGAAGAATCGCAGAATTATTCTCTAGGAAAAATAACACAATGCTCTTTTAGATCAGAGGTTGATAAACTATGCCTGGTGAGTCAAATCCGCTCCCAACCTCTTGTAGCAAATCGAGTTTTATGGGAACAGAGCCACGCCCAATCCTTTGTGTACGGCCCAGGGCTGCTTACTCTCTACAGTGGCCGAATTGCACAGCCGTTGACAGAGGCCATATGGCCCTTGAAGCCTAAAGTAGGATTCTCTGGGCCTTTCTGGAAGAAGTTTGCTGACACCTGTTTTACATCACTGGGGAAGAGAGCCAATAGTTCTTGTTAGCACCAAGAACTATTTTTTTTTCCATTTGACGGAAAAAGATTTGTACTGCTAAGGTCATCACTGGTGGTGGCTGGCGTTGGGGAGAGGGTTGATGGCTATAGGGACTGAACCAGGGAAGGTTAAAGGACAGGGAGGAGAAGGCAGGTCTGGGCCTCTGGGTCCTCAGCCCAGACTCATCCCACTCATGTCCTTCCTGTTTCACCTGCCAAATCAAGTTTCCTGAAATAACTCTGCTCATAAACTTTTAAGTGGCTTCCCACTTATAAAATGCTCAAATTCCAACATCCCAACCTGGAGTGTAGAGATCATAACAATCTGACCCCTATGAATCCCTCTCTCCGTCCCTTTTATTCTTTTTTTAATCATGAGCCAGTCATGCCAAATTTGAGTTTATATTTCAAAGCCAGTGGACTTGTCTTTGATTTACTTTTATATAAGCAGAAAAGTAAACATATAATAATTGTGGGTGATAATGGGAAACCAGGCTGAGCTTTCACACCTGATGTTTCACCTAAGCTAAAAGTTATAAACAAGAATATATAAATGCTTCAGTTATTAATACTTTTCTACAAAAGACGTTATCCAGTTGTTTAGAAAAAATATTCAAACTAAGGCTTTGTTTCTAAATTGTATTATCATAAACTTTCTCCCACATTGTTGTGTATTTTTCATAAAGATAATTTTTCATGGCTGCAGAATATTTCACCTCTTAGATGTTCCTAAGCTTTCGTAATGTTGCACAGGTATCTGGGCATTGAAGGGTACCATTTCCATTTGTTCTAACTCCTATCTCCATTCTCTCCAGTTGTTCTTCTCATAATTTTTCACCTTTGCTCAGGCTGTTTCCTTAACTTGGGAAGGATCCTCGTGTCTTTTCCTGTCTGCTTAAATCCTAACCTTACAGCTTACATCCGGTCACCTTCTGTCTTGGATCTCCTATGGCTAGAGGAGAGTTCAACGTGACCTTCAGAATGAGGGATGGATTTCAAGAGACTCATGTCTCTAGAAAATGCTGACATAGTGCCATCTGAACTTGACCGCAATGGCACTGGCAGTATCAAAGGGCTCAGAAACCTCAGAAACCCTTATTCCCTGGTGCTGTACACAGGAGAATGGTTTATTGTAGAAAACAATAACAGTGGACATATAGTATGTGCTTTCTATATGTCAGGCATGATCATAAGCCCTTTATATACATTGTAATTCCTCTTCATGACAACCCTTTCACTTGGGTACTGTTAATACTTTCATTGGAAGGCCCGATGCTGAGGCTGAAACTCCAATATTTTGGCCACCTCATGCGAAAAGATGACTCATTGGAAAAGACCCTGATGCTGGGAGGGATTGGGGGCAGGAGGAGAAGGTGACGACCAAGGATGAGATGGCTGGATGGCATCACCGACTCGATGCACGAGTTTGGGTGAACTCCAGGAGCTGGTGATGGACAGGGAGGCCTGGCATGCTGCGATTCTTGGGGTCGCAGAGTCAGACACAACTGAGTGACTGAACTGAACTGAACTGAATACTCTCATTGTTCAAATACAAACATTGGGGTACAGACAGGTTAAGAAATCACCCAAGGCCATAGCACTGGTAAGTGGGAAACTTGGCATTGATTGACTGGCACCAGACAGTCTGGTATCAGAGTCTGGGTGCTTAGCCAATGAAATACAAGTGCTACCAACTCACGATGGCCCTTTCTCTCTCTAGTCTCATTCACCCAGGCTCAGTCAGGTCCACAACCATCTTCAGAGTATATGCAGAGGGAGGGGGCTGTTCTTACTAGGAGCAGTGAGCCTGTTCTGTGTTGGAGAGACCGGGCTTGGGCTAGCATCCTTTCACAAAGAGGAGGTCAACAGGCAGGTAAACTTGCTGAGTCCTTGGTCATCCTCTGAACATGATAGTTCAGTTCAGTTCAGTCACTCAGTTGTGAACTGCAGCATGCCAGGCCTCCCTGTCCATCACCAACTCCTGGAGTCCACCAAAACTCATGTCCATTGTGTCGGTGATGCCATCCAACCATCGTGTCCTCTGTCGTCCCCTTCTCCTCCTGCCCCCAATCTTCCCAGCATTAGGGTCTTTTCAAATGAGTCAGCTCTTTGCATCAGGTAGCCAAAGTATTGAAGTTTCAGCTTCAACATCAGTCCTTCCAATGAATATTGAGGACTGATTTCCTTTAGGATGGACTGGTTGGGTCTCCTTGCAGTCCAAGGGACTCTCAAGAGTCTTCTCCAATACCACAGTTCAAAAGCATCAATTTTTCAGTGTTCAGCTTTCTTTATAGTCCAACTCTCACATCCATACATGACTACTGGAAAAACCATAGCTAGACGAACCTTTGTCGGCAAAGTAATGTCTCTGCTTTTTAATATGCTGTCTAGGTTGGTCATAACTTTCCTCCCAAGGAATAAGCGTCTTTTAATTTCATGGCTGCAGTCACCATCTGCAGTGATTTTGGAGCCCAGAAAAATAAAGTCAGCCACTGTTTCCTTATCTATTTGCCATGAAGTGATGGGACCGGATGCCATGATCTTAGTTTTCTGAATGGAGCTTTAAGCCAACTTTTTCACTCTCCTCTTTCACTTTCATCAACAGGCTCTTAGGTTCTTCTTCACTTTCTGCCATAAGGTGGTGTCATCTGCATATCTGAGGTTATTGATATTTTTCCCAGCATTCTTGATTCCAGCTTGTGCTTCATCCAGCCCAGCGTTTCTCATGATGTACTCTGCATATAGGTTCAATAAGCAGGATGACAATATACAGCCTTGACGTACTCCTTTTCCTATTTGGAACCAGTCTATTGTTCCATGTCCAGTTCTAACTGTTGCTTCCTGACCTGCATACAGGTTTCTCAAGAGGCAGGTCAGGTGGTCTGGTATTCCCATCTCTTTCAGAATTTTCCACGGTTTATTGTGATCCAGACAGTCAAAGGCTTTGGCATAGTCAATAAAGCACAAATAGATGTTTTTCTGGAACTCTTGCTTTTTCGATGATCCAGCAGATGTTGGCAATTTGATCTCTGGTTCTTCTGCCTTTTCTAAAACACTGAAATCAGATTGATTATATTCTTTGCAGCCAAAGATGGAGAAGCTCTATACAGTCAGCAAAAACAAGACTGAGAGCTGACTGTGGCTCAGATCATGCCAAATTCAGACTGAAATTGAAGAAAGTGGGGAAAACCACCATTCAGGTATGACCTAAATCAAATCCCTTATGACTATCCAGTGGAAGTGAAAATAGATATAAGGGACTAGATCTGATAGACCGAGTGCCTGATGAACTATGGATGGAGGTTCATGACATTATAGAGGAGATAGGGAGCAAGACCATCCCCAAGGAAAAGAAATGCAAAAAAGCAAAATGGCTGTCTCAGGAGGCCTTACAAATAACTGTGAAAAGACGAGAGGTAAAAGGCAAAGGAGAAAAGGAAATATATACCCTTTTGAATGCAGAGTTCCAAAGAATAGCAAGGAGAGATAAGAAAGCCTTCCTCAGCGATCAATGCAAAGAAACAGAGGAAAACAATAGAATGGGAAAGGCTAGAGATCTCTTCAAGAAAATTAGAGATACCAAGGTAACATTTCATGCAAAGATGGGCTCAATAAAGGACAGAAATGGTCTGGACCTAACAGAAGCAGAAGATATTAAGAAGAGGTGGCAAGAATACAAAGAACTGTACAAAAAAGATCTTCAGGACCCAGACAATCATGAAGGTGTGATCACTCACACTCACCTAGAGCCAGACATCCTGGAATGTGAAGTCAGATGGGCCTTAGGAAGCATCACTACGAACAAAGCTAGTGGAGGTGATGGAATTCCAGTTGAGCTATTTCAAACCCTAAAAGATGATGCTGTGAAAGTGCTGCAACTCAATATGCCAGCAAATTTGGAAAACTCAGCAGTAGCCACAGGACTGGAAGAGGTCAGTTTTCATTCCAATCCCAAAGAAAGGCAATGCCAAAGAATGCTCAAACTACCGCACAATTGCACTCATCTCACATGCTAGTAAAGTAATGCTCAAGATTCTTCAAGCCAGGCTTCAGCAATAAATGAACCATGAACATGATAAGTGAGGGACATTTCCAGAGCCAAGGCAGGATGTGATGGAAACACCTGTTTCTTCCAGACCTCACTTTCTCAGTGTCCCAGGGGCCTAGCATAAAACAGGCATTCTGTTCATGAAGAAGGGATTGTGACATAGTAACATCATAATGGCTACAAATTAGTTAACTCCTCCTCTCATGCCCTCTCCCAGGAAGGAGTGGCACCTCTTGCAATGGATCTTATAAGAGTGGAGGTGGGGAGAAGAGATTCAGAGTGCATTCCAAAGGTGAGTACAATCGCAGAGCAGAGTCAGGAAGGAGATGCATAGTTATTGGCCTCGAGTCTGAAGAGTGAAAGAGCCTCAGGGTTCAGAAAGATGTTAAAGGCTATCTCTGCCAGTTGTCTTTCCAGTGGCTGATCCCCCTAGGACAGCTCTGAGAAGCAAATGCCCAGCTTTTGCTTGAATACCTCCATTGATGAGGACCTCCCTACCAAACAAAAATCCATCCCAGCTCTGTATGGCTCTGTTAGAAAACTGGACTTTTTGTTGAATGGAAATCTATCTTCTTGTAGCTTCAGCAGTACTGGGTCTAATTCTATCTGTCAGAGGCTAGAGAACAAGCCAACTTTCTCTTAAATGCAACAGCCCTAGAGAGACGTGAAGTAAATGAACCTGTCCTCCCTGAGTTTTTCCTCTCCAGGCTAAATACTCACTGGTGCTTGAATTGTGTCTCTTCTCACATGATTTCCAGGCCTGTCATCAGATTTGTGTTCTCTGATTGCTTCCCACTTTGCGTACAGCTCTCCGAGTATGGCACTCCACAGAACACCAGCTCACGTCAGAACAGAACCATCCTTTCCCTGCTGTGAAAGCCTCTAGAATCAGAAACCAGTACTCTTGAGTCCCAAGGGGTTCCAGGGCTTTTGGATGAATTTATTTCTGGTTAGAAGGGGGCAGCAAAAAAAAAAAAAAAAAAAAGAATGAATTAGATGTCTGTGGTTAGGAAGAGATGATAAAAGCTAATGGCTGATTTTTTTTTGAATGCTTATTAAATATCAGACACTGTGCTTAAAACAACAGGAATTCTCTCATTCAATCCATTCAGCTACTCTTATTGGTGGTACTGTTATGATGACTATTTCACAGCTGAAGAAACTGAGGCTTAGAGAAGCTCAGGATTTTCCCAGGCTATGTGGTGTATGCCAAGACTCAGGCCAGATATTAAGAGGGAGTAAGGGGTAAAGGTTTGGCTTCAACAAAAGGCAGCATCTGGCCAGTGATTATGCTTCAGAAAAGGTTTGACAGTGAAAAGTGGTTAGGGGTGAGCACAGGACTTCTAAGGGCCCAGAGATCGAGAGGGAGAATGTCACACCAGGGTGTACAGAAGGATATGATGTACAGGGGAGTAATAGCAGTAACACCTATCATTTACTAAATGTGTACAAAGTCAGACGTTTTCCATACATAATCTCCTCTAATCCTCACAACAACCCTAACTAGGAGTTACCACCATTATGATCGCTATGTTACAGAAGAGGAAATTGAGGCTTATTGAGGTTAAATGACTCACCAAAGACCACAGCTGCTAAGTGGCAGTTCGAGGATTAAAGTTCAGACAGTTGACTCTAGGGTGATGCCCTGTACTGACTCCCAAAGGGAAAGCCTATTGGCAAGAAACTTGAGGGAAGACATTTTCTCTCCCAAGAGATGGGGGAATCCCAGAACTTACAAGGGAACTCAGGGCTGCTGGCAATGCTTGACAAAACAGAATAGGTATTCTGGAAGAGACAATTTTGCCAGATGCTTTAAATCAGTAGTGCCAATACTGAGGCTATCCTAAATTGATATTTAGTTGGAAACGTGGTCCTGGAGGCCCAGGAACCTCATTCAAATGAATATCCATGACCAGATATGCTATCTCAGAATCAGAAACCCAAGTGTTGAAAAGTCATCTGTTTTTGTGCTTTTGTAGTTCCCTTTTTCCGTTTTTAAAAAAAACAATTTGCTTTCACTCAGTTTAATGGTGACCAAACTTTAGTGTGCATCGGACTCATCCAGAGGACTTGTTAAAACACCGAACACTGGACCTTAGCCCCTGGAGATTCTGATTTAGTAGGTCTGGGGATGAAGCCTGAGAATCTGTATTACTAACAAATTACCAGGTAGTGCTGATTCAGCTGGTCTGGGGATTACACTTAAGAACAAGGGCTTTGGTTTATTAGAAAAGCTACTTTTGAAATTCTCTAAACTGACTTGACTGTAAAGAGGCAAAGGACTTGCCCATAGGCCAGAAGCAGTGGGAGGGGGTTGGGGTGCAGACAGTGCTCAGCTAGGTGAGTGACTGCTGTATGGGCTGCGGAAGACAGAAGTCACAGCTCGGAGAGACTAGCTGTTTCCAGATGAGAATGATGGAGAATCAGAAGGTCCAGGAAGCTGGGCAGGGGAGCCAGACTGGCCAGAGATAGAGATCTGGCGAGGGCAGAAGTCAAATGGGGTAGCAGTCTTGTCAAAAGCTGCAGGCTCTTGGCAGGGTTGCAGGGAAAGAACTAGAGGAGCAAGGAGGCAAGGGGCCAGGAGTGAGCTCCTGGGATATGGCCTGGGACAGAATCTGGCGATCACATTTCAGCTGTGGCTAACTGTCTCTAAAGCCTCCCCCTGTGGTTAAGCCCATCAGACCCAGAGTACCCAGAAGTTGCTCTTTCTGATGTTCTTCAGTCTCTAGGCTGCATTTCTCCCTCTGGGAAACTGACTCAGCTGCAGCACATGCGCACCGTGGAGAATGGCCTGCGTCATTGCAGCAGTGCGCTAGCTGCTGGGTAGCTGCCTGTTCTCATCTCTCCTCATGGAACTGGGCAGCTTGGAGAGCAGGCTCCTTTCCCTTGGTACCAAGAGAAGGAGCAGCATCTCTGCAAGACTGCATGTGACTGCTTTCAGATACAGTAGCAAAACTGCCCATAGGCCCTTTCTGGACCCTGGCCTTCAAAAACTACCCATAGTCTGAACTGGTTCTTTTCCTCCCATTTCTTGTATGTGTCTGTCCAGTTACATCTCTGCAAGACTGCATGCGACTGCTTTCAGATACAGGAGCAAAACTGTGCACATGGGCCCTCTCTGGACCCTGGCCTTCAAAAACAACCCACTTAGCCTGAACTGGTTCTTGTCATCCCATTTCTTGTATGTGTCTGTCCAGTTAAAAAAGAGTTTAGCGAATGCATGCTAGATGGCAGGCCCTGTGCTGGGGATACATACAGATATGGGTAAAAGAAATCTCAGCTCACAAGTACAGTTGGGGAGATCATCTACAGAGATAATTACAGCCTTGTAGGATAAATGTTATTTCTGAAACATAGAGCTCATGCCCTCTTAGGGCCTTTGTATTTGCTGTTTCTTCTATCTAGAATACTCTTTTCAAGATGTTTGTATGCTTACTCTTTCACTCACTTCACTTGGGTCACTCCTGAGAGAGGCCTTCCCTGACCCTCCTACCGAAAATGGAGCCCACACAATCTGAGTCCATTTATCCTATGTAATTTTTCTCTGTGAAACTTTAACCTCCTCATATATATGTGTGTGTGTGTATGTATAGATGTATATATTTTATGTTTTTATGTTTGTATATAAAGTGCCTAGTCACTGCTGATTTTCAGTGCATAGAATTGGGACCTAACAGGTATGCAATATATTTTTTCCTTTTGTTCATTCACCATACGTGGTTATCCAGTTGAACTTCCCTGAGCCTCTCCAGTCATCGAAATGGAAGATTCGGCTTGTCTGCTTGGGGAAAGACATTTCCAAGCCTATCTTCCCACCTTTTCTAGTTTCTACTGTCCTCTTAGTCCAGACGGAACAGGTTCTAGATTCCCACCAAGAACCATAAATACTGAACGTTAATTACATACTGGGCACTTCCAATACGTTATTTAATCTTCACAATGCTCTGCAAAGTCAGCATTATTTCTCGTGTTTCACCAAAGATGAAACAGGCTCAGGGAGCGTATTCGTTTGCTGAAAGTCAGAGACAGCAAGGTTCCAGGGGCCTCTCTGGGAAAGGTCTCCCAGGCTTCCCAGTCACCCAAGTTTCTGTCACGTTTCTACAAGGCTTTCCCCATGTTTCCACTACGTTCCCCGCCCTTTCTTTCTCGCTGGACAGCTGGGCCTGATTTGCCCTGGTTGCTTCTCCAAGGCTAGCGTAAGGAGGTGCTTCAGAAGGTTGCAGGGTGAAGGGGCTGATCTATCTCCAGGGCCACAGCTTTCCTCCCCCCGCCCTCCCCACAGACCCGGCTGCTGGAGGCCCAGTGGTCCAGTTCAAGGCCTGCGCGCTGGAGGAAAAAGGATGGGGGGAAAGAGGGAGGGGCTTCTTCAAACGATCGGCGGGACAGAGGGGCGAGCACCCCTTTCTCTCTACGGCTCGCTCGGTGCGCAGGATAACCAGGCCCCTCCCCACCCCGCCGCAGCCCGCCTGGCAGCAGGGCGCTTGCGCAAGGCGCTCCTCGCCCCCTCCCTTCGGCGTGCCGCCCTTTCACCCTGGCAACCGCGGCGCGACTACGGCGCGCGCCTGGCTGGGCGCGGACGGGGCGGGGCCGGGCGGCGCCGGTGCGAGCTGAAGCTGAGGCTCAGGCGGCGGCGGCGGCCCAGCGGAGCCACGGCCGTGGGTAGCGGGCTCGGCGTGTCCGACCTCCCTCCGCCTCCTCTCAAAGTTCTTCGACGCGGTTTGGGGTCCAGCGGACACCGTCCCTAGCCATGGACTCCCAGAAAGTAAGCGGGGGCGGGGGCCGCTGGGTCCCCGAGGCCGGGCGGAGGGTGGGCGGGGCGCCCTGGGCCGGGTGGACAGTGGGCGGTGGGCGCGCTGGGCCGGCCGGGCCGAGCTGGGCTACGGCCGCGGAGGGCGAGGCCGCCAGGCACCCTTCTCGGGAGTAAAGCGGCGCCCGCCGGCGTGCGGGGACCGCGCCGGGTGACCCTGGATAGCCTCTGCTCTGCAATTGGTCCTGGGCCCTGGCTCCTGAGGGGATGTCGGGAGCCGCCCCCATTTTTTCCCATCATTTTCTGCAACGATCTAGGCCCCCTGTGATTCTCGCAGCCTTCCCGCGTGCTAGTGAGGGTTTATCCATCCTCGGCAGAAGAGGAAATCAAAGCACCTACGAGTGTACCTGCTGACGCCGAAGCTGACCCACTCTCCTCCACCCAGTCTTCGCCTACTTTGGCGCAATCTGTGTCTCTTTAGGTCGGGAACCAGGTCTCCTTGGTCCCCCCCCTCCCCCATCCATCCCCTCCCCATCCGCCTTTTGCACAGCTCCCCACCCCCGCCGCGCCCTCCTTGGGACTAGTTCCCCGGCACGTCTTTCTGTTTATAGTGTTGGTTGAATTGAGAAAAAAGGCTGATACTTGTCCAGAGCAGCGGTCCCACCCTCTGGCCAGTTCAGTGTTGCTGGTCAGTTCCCTTAATGATTGTTTTTTGGCATATTTTATACTTTCTGAGGAAGTTAAGGACTGGGCATAACAGAACCAACATTTTCTGTTAGCCAATAGCCAAAAATATATTTAGAGAACGTAGCCAATGTTTTGAATACAATTAGAAGTGAGTTAATACTTAGTCATAATCCCTATATAGAAATCAACGACCGTGCTCTCTTTATTAGATTATAGTAATTGAAATAGTACAGTATAGGAAGGAAACACAAGTGTTATTAATAATAACGGGCAAAAAGAAGAGCCCGTTCTTTTCTATTATTAGATAGGAAGCACTGCAAAGACTTATTAGATGTTTTTTTGTAATTTTGCCTGGAATCATCTCCTTGAGGAACACGGTGGGGCATGAGAATAGTGTAGTGATGTGTTAAACGTTAACTGTTAAAGTATTTAACAAAAATCACATGATTTCATTGTATGTGTTCATCCTGAATCTCAGAGTTTTATTCACGTGACTATTAGACATTTTTTAAAAAGTAACATTTTGTGTTTTGAATATACATTTAAAATGCCCCTACCTAAATTTGTAAAACACTTCAAAGATTATTTAACTTTTAAAGTAAAGGGTGTGTGATATCTGAGATTAGTTCAGAGAAAATGGAAGGTCAAAGACTTGGAGTCCAGAGACTTGGATTCTATTTTGCTCTATATGCAACTTTGTGATACAGAGCAAATCACTTAACTGGGACTAATCCAGTTCTTCATCTATACAGTGGAAATGAGAATATAGAGTTATTGTAAAAACCAGGTAATATAATACAGTATGAGTTATGTTCTTTAGAGTACAGTGCCTTAAATTGTATTAAGAATAAGTACTAAAGTAGTCTATGCACTGTAAAATGTAATTTTTAAAAATATTTTAATGTGGATCATCTTATTTTGCCAGGGCATACATATTCTCTCACTTTAATGAGGACTCAAGAGTTGGAGGTTGTGAGTCCTGCATGGTCATACTAGTAGCCAAGGCCAACATTTGAACTTGCTTGCACTGCAGATTTTGTTTTGATGGTCAAGTACCTACACATATTGTGTACAGTTTTAGCAGAAGTAGTGAAGAATTGGCTGTTCTTTCTTACTGGTACTGATTTATCTTAGAGAATCAACTTCTCAGTATTAGAAAATGCATTGAATTTCATTGGTGGTAGCAAATATTTCTAATAGAAAGCCTTAATTTTGTCTCACAGCTTAAAACAGGCACCGTGTGTTAATGCTTATAACCAATTCAGTGCTCTGAATTTGAGCATCTTTTTTCTCATGAATTACTGCAGAATCAATTATATACCTCAACTAATAATGAACTAAGCTGGATATTTCTCTTGAAATAAGTCAGTACTACACCCTTGGCATGGCTTTTCTTTTCTGTTCTAGAATGTTACAATGAAAGTAACAGCAGAGATGATACCTTAGTCAGCATAAGGAAACACAAGTACCACAAGTGGCAAAGGCTGAGGGTGGCTTGAATGTATTGCCATTTGTAAGACTTGGGGATTTGAGCTTTAAATTAAGAGGATGGCTTCGGAGTCAGGTCTCCAGTCCTGCAGTTTATGAACTGAATAAAATTGGGCAATTTGCTGTGTCTCCATTTTCTGATCTTTACAGTCTCCTTACCTCAAAGGGTTATGACTATCGTGTTAGCTTTTAAAAATCACTTGGTGCCTAGCACATATCAGTACTGTCTGCTAAGTGTTTACTAATCTCATAATCCCAACTTCAAAATGACTTTATCCCTTTGTTGATAATTTCTCTTACTTTTTCTAATCCAATCTAGCCGTTTCATACCTTTTTCCTTTACGGCTTGTTTTCTGTATTTGTGTCTGTAATAAATATTTCAAATGATGGTGCCAAAGAAGTATTGTTAAATCCTAACTGAAAGAGGATTGGAAGTTCTGACTCATGCAGTCTGACAATAGAGGTTAAGTTAACTGGACAGTCTTACAGAAGCTTGATGATGGCTAGTCAGCAATTGGATTAGCTTGACCAGCTGCTTTTTTGTCTGTGAAAATAACTTGGACTTCAGTGTTGTGTTAGCAACAGATGCTCTGTTTGAGTAGAGGAAGAAAACATAATTGCCTTGGGTATGTAAAGAGTACTGTTGGATACAGAAAGCCACAGTTTTATCTCCTACAAATAGAGGGATTTTGTTTATATCAAGTTTCTGGGACACTTCTGTGTTATGGATAGGTGGCTTTATTTGATACTCAGACCTTTTGATTATGTCCTTTTAAGTGGTTTTAAGATAAAATCCCAAAGGTTTCTTTACCTGATAAAAATGTGTATATTCAAAGAAACCATTGAAACAAGACATTTGCACCTTTCTAGAATCTTGGTGCTTGGAATTTGATAGGTTATGTTAAATTCTTGTGCAGGAAATCATTCATATTCATAGGAGTTGCTGTGTCTGGGGAAGGTTCCTGCTGTAGGAATAATAAAGGTGGAGAGGAAAGAGTAGGGATCCCAGAGGAAGGATGCCACCGAAAGCATACCTTGCCAATTGTTTGCTCTTCCTTACTTTCCCCCACACACTCTACCTTCTACCTGGGGGTTGTGACAGGGAAGGTTTGATGTACAAGACTGAGCAAACCTAGATTGGGAAACGAAGTAGGGAGAGTTTTAAATAAAGCACAGCAGAGCCTGCAATCAGCAGCATGTCTGCACTTGGCTTCCTCATCCCAGTTTCTTCCTCTGCCCTGGTATTTGTTATCCTTTGCCTTCATAGTGTACTCTGGCAGTTCAGAGACTCACACCATATCCAGGTAACCCACTGCCTCATGTTCCAAAATGACTCCTTTTTCTCAGTCCTGAGCAAAGGAAGTTCAGTGCAGTCACGCAGTCATGTCCGACTCTTTGCGACCCCCATGGACTGCAGCACGCCAGGCTTCCCTGTCCATCACCAACTCCCAAAGCTTGCTCGAACTCATGTCCATCAAGTCGGTGATGCCATCCAACCATCTCATACTCTGTCGTCCCCTTCTCCTCCTGCCTTCAGTCTTTCCCAGCATCAGGGTCTTTTCCAGTGAGTCAACTCTTCACATCAGGTGGCCAAAGTATTGGAGTTTCAGCTTCAGCATCAGTCCTTCCAGTGAATATCCAGGACTGATTTCCTTTAGGATGGACTGGATTGTACTTTAGGATTGACTGACTTTTCTTCAGGATTGAGCAAAGGAAAGAGAAATGAAATTTGAGTATTGTTCTGCATATAGTATTATGTTAGACTGCTTTAAATTTTCACAACAGCTCGTATTCCTATTCCCCAGATATAGAAGATGGAACTCAAGAGGGATTAAATAACTTGTTGAGAGTCACACAGTTAGCAAGTGGTAGTCTGGGTTCAAACCAGCTCTTTCCTCACAGCCCAAGCTTTTTTCATTAGCACACTCTTGCCTGGCTCCTTTGCCTTTATATGGTCATATGATTAATGTCTTAAAACTTAAAATATTAACAGAAACAAACCCCTATAAAGTAGGGTTTTTTGGTTAAGAAACTAGTTAAGTCTAGTAAGAATAGTTGATGGAAAGTATAAAACATAATTTTGGAGAAGGAAATGGCAACCCACTCCAGTATTCTTGCCTAGAGACTCCCTTGGACATAGGAGCCTGGTGGGCTGTTGTCCATGGGGTCGCACAGAGTCTGACACGACTGAAGCGGCTTAGCATGCATGCATGCATTGGGGAAGGAAATGGCAACCCACTCCAGTGTTCTTGCCTGGAGAATCCCAGGGATGGAGGAGTCTGGTGGGCTGCCGCCTATGGGGTTGCACAGAGTCCGACACGATTGAAACGATGTAGCAGCAGCAGCGGCATAGAACATGATTTAGATGAAACTCTGGAAGTAGGTCTCTCTTGCTGCTCTAAATCTTTATTTTCCTATAATATATGTATCTTCCCTATCTCCAGCCCTTTTTATTTTATGAGACAAGGTCTTTGCTTTAGAAAATAGAGGTGTGAATATGAAAGTGTAACTGGGGTTTTATACACCCCAGCCAAGTACAGTGGCAGTAATGCCCATGGACTGAATCAAAGCAATCTGGGATGTACAAGATATGAGATGCCCTCTTCAAAGAACTGTGCTGACATACTCAGAATCAGTGTTTAAACACAGGCATCTTCATTTTTTTTATTGAACTTAACAGTTTTAAAAAATTAGAAATACAGTTAAACTTAAAAACTTTTTAAAGACAATGGTTCATTGCAGTGCCTGGCTGAAAGTAAGCAGAATTATTAATGCAACAAACACATATTGAATTCCATAGTAGTAGATATTCTGCTCCAACCTAGGGTAGACAGTATTTTGACGTTAGTGGATTTTTTCCTCCAGCTTTCTTTTTATATTTTATGTCCTCGGTTGACACTTCTTCCCAGTCACAAGGTTCTGATAGAATCTGATCTCAGTTATTGATATTCACTGATGATAGGTAATCATATTTTGAACTAATTTATAATATTAACAGAGCCAGCCTGTACACTTCTGTTATATTATAAATATAACTAACACAAGTTTATTAGGGAATTAGGAAGTACAGATAAATGAAAATAAAAATCACCCATAATCCTGCTACCCAGAGATGACTTCTTTTAACATTTATGTGTGTGTTATATTCCAGGTTTTTTTAATACATATTGTTGTTGTTCAGTTGCTCAGTCATGTCCAACTCTTTGCGACCCCATGGACTGCAGCACACCAGGCTTCCCTGTCCTTCACTATCTCCCGGAGTTTGCTTAAACTCATGTCTGTTGACTTGGTGATGCCATCCAACCATCTCATCCTCTGTTGCCCCTTTCTTCTCCTGCCCTCAATCTTTCCCAGCATCAGGGTCTTTTCCAGTGAGTTGGCTCTTCACATCAGATGGCCAAAGCATTGGAGCTTCAGCTTCAGTCCTTCCAGTGAATGAATATTCAGGGTTGTTTTCCTTTAGGATTGATCAGCTTGATCTGTTTGCAGTCCAAAGGACTCTCAGGAGTCTTCTCCAACACCACAGTTCCAAAGCATCATTCTTCAGCACTAAGCCTTCTTTATGGTCTAACTCTCACACCCCTACCTATGTGACTGCTGGCAAAACCATAGCTTTGACTATGTGGACCTTTGTTGGCAAAGTGATGTCTGCTTTTTAATGCATTGTCTAGGTTTGCTATAGCTAGAAGGATTTTGAGCATTACCTTGCTAGCATGTGAGATGAGCACAATTTGAACATTCTTTGGCATTGCCTTTCTTTAGGATTGGAATGAAAACTGACCTATCCTAGTCCTGTGGCCACTGCTGAGTTTTCCAAATTTACTGGCATACTGAGTGCAGCACTTTAACAGCATCATCTTTTAGGACTTGAAATAGCTTAGCTGGAATTCCATCACCTCCACTAGCTTTGTTCGTAGTGATGCTTCCTAAGGCCGTCTGACTTCACATTCCAGGATGTCTGGCTCTAGGTGAGTGACCATACCATCATAGTTATCCAGGTCATTAAGACCTTTATTGGATAGTTCTTCTGTGTATTCTTGCCACCTCTTCTTAATAGCTTCTGCTTCTGTTAGGTTCTTGCCATTTCTGTCCTTTATTGTGCCTCTCTTTGCATGAAATGTTCCTTGTTCTTTTGGTTTATCTCCAGTTTTCTTGAAGAGGTCTCTAGACTTTCCCATTCAGTTTTTTCCCCTCTATTTCTTTGCATTGTTCACTTAAGAAGGCTTTCTTATCACTCCTTGCTATTCTCGGGAAGTCTGCATTCGGTTGGACATATCTTTCCCTTTTGCTTCTCTTCTTTTCTCAGCTGTTTGTAAGGCCTCCCCAGACACCCATTTTGCCTTTTTTGCATTTCTTCTCCAGGGATTGCTTTGATCACCTCCTCCTGTACACTGTTGTGAACCTCCGTCCATAGTTCTTCAGGCACTCAGTCTACCAGATCTAATCCCTTGAATCTATTTCTCCTTTCCACTGTATAATCAAAAGGGAATTGATGAAGGTCATACCTGAATGGCTTAGTTGTTTTCCCTACTTTCTTCAGTTTAAGCCTGAATTTTGTAATAAGCAGTTCAAGATCTGAGTCACAGTGAGCTCCAGATCTTGTTTTTGCTGACTGTATAGAGCTTCTCCATCTTTGGCTGCAAAGAATATAATCAGTCTGATTTCAGTATTGACCATCTGGTGATGTCCATTGTAGAGTAGTCTCTTATGTTGTTGGAAGAGGGTGTTTGCTGTGACCAGTGCATTCTCTTGGCAAAACTCTATTAGCCTTTGCTCTGCTTCATTTTGTACTCCAAGACCAAACTTGCCTGTTACTCCAGGTATCTCTTGACTTCCTACTTTTGCATTCCAATTCCCTATGAGAAAAGGTTAGCTTGTTTTGGCGTTAGTTCTAGAAGGTTTTGTGGGTCTTCATAGAACTATTCAACTTCAGCCTCTTCGGCATTAGTGATTGGGGCATAGACTTGGATTACTGTGATGTTGAATGGTTTGCCTTGACAGCAAACTGAGATCATTCTGTTGTTTTTGAGATTGCACCCCAGTACTGCATTTCGGACTCTCTTGTTGACTATGAATATAGAAACTTAAAAAAACTATAGTATTATGCTATTTATAGTAATTTATAATTTGCCTCTCACTTAATATGTGAAGTATCTTTTACCATGTTAATATTGTTCTACAGCACTTTTAATGATTCAGCAATTTTCTTTAGTATGGATGTATTAATATTACTTGATTTTTAATGAGTACCCTTTGTCATACATTTATGTTGGTCTTTTTAATATTATAAATAACACTAAGATGAATCTTTGTTGTCAAGTCTCTACTTGTATCTTTAATTAATTAGTTACCCTTTAACTTAGAATAAATTAATAGAAGTGGAATTTGAGTCATTGTGTATATAATACTTATATCCTTTGATGTGTATTGCCAAATCACCCTTTAGAAGGATTTTGTCAGTTTATACTGAGAGTACCCCCATTTCTACTTCCATCCCACCTCCCTTAATTAGATGGTGGAACTCCTGGTTTCCTTGGCTGAATGTGAGCTTCCTGGATTTCACAGGATGGAACAGCCAGTTCAGAGGTCACTGAAAATGGGAGGCTTCTTCAGCCTCTGACACATTGTATTTCCACAAATCCTTGTTGGGAGAGAATCTCTTCTTCTGCCCTGATATCTTACAGTTGGGCTCAGGGTGAAAAGGCAGCATTCCTCACCAGGCCTTTCATTAGATTTTTTTTCTGCGGATCACCTCAGTTACATCCATATACAGAAGTGGTAATCCCAGCTGCTTCACTATAACAATAGAGGGCATGGCTTCCTCCCAGTTAGCTATTTCTGACAATCAGATTCCTCCCTGGTGGCTCAGACGGTAAAGAATCTGCCTGCAATGCAGGAGACCTGGGTTCGATCCCGGGGTTGGGAAGATCCTCTGGAGGAGGGCATGGCAACCCACTCTAGTATTCTTGCCTGGAGAATCCCATGTACAGAGAGGAGCCTGGCGGGCTGCAGTCCATTGGGTCACAAAGAGCTGGACATGACTGAGAGACTAAGCATGCATGATGATCAGATTCCTGAATTCCTCGACAATATATAATTCTCCTTTTTTAGCTCTTTGCACTGTGCTCACATTTGAGCACAGTACTCTTGCCGTAGCTGTGGTCAGCTGGTAAGATTCTGGTTGTCTGACTTACCAACCGGGTAGAGCATTCTGGATTTCTGCTCATTACCTAAGTCAAAGGAGGGGTCTATGGTGTGGAGTGAAACAAGTGGCATAATCCCTGGTGGCATTAGGATATTTTCATTGATCCCTTTGCTCTGGTTCCAGGAATCCTCTGATTGTTTTGTACAATCATCTGCAGTGTATACAGCTTAGAGTGGTGTAAAAGTGCAGACTCTTGAGGTAGCTTTCTGGATTTGAATTGTGACTGCCATTTGACAGCTTTGTGATCAAAGAAGCCTTTAACCTTCTCTTCAACCAGAAGATGCAAAGACTACTTTCTGTTGTGGTGATTAAAAAGTAGTCCACGGTAGAAGCTTTCTACAGTGCCTGACATGTTGTTGCTGTTTAGTTGCTTACTTGTGTCTGACTCTTTTGAGACCCCATGGACCTGCCAGGCTCCTCTGCCATGGGATTTTCAGACAAGAATACTGAAGTGGATAGCCATTTCATTCTCCAGGGAATCTTCCTGACTCAGGGATCAAACCCATATCTCCTACACTGGCAGGCAGATTCCTTACTGCTGAGCCACCAGGAAAGCCCGCCTGGCACATAATGCTTACTGAACACTAACTGAAATGCTACAGTAATTCTTTTGCCCCCTTAAATTGTAGATTGATTAGTGATATTTGCAGTGGTTCTAGGTTTGTATATCTCAACTGTCTGGAATATTAATGTAGAATTTGAATCAGAAATTTTCTCCTGGTCCACGTAGACCCTGGTGGGAAACCCATAGATCACAGTGTCCAGTGATCACAGTGTCCAATTGTGACCACTTGGTACTGAATCTTTTGGATTCAAAATAGCATTAAAGCCTGGATATACTGGTGTTTTGCCACTAGTTCTAAGAATGAGAAGTTTCTGCATCAAAACTTCAGGGGCTTGTTACCCTGGATAGTTTGCAGTTAAGTAGCCCACATTGGCTGAGCTTTTTGTTGAATGCAGAATTAAGACATTTGAATTTGTCGCATTCACATATATTAAGTTAAAGCCAGTAGAATCATGCCGTTTCAAATAGTGAGTCATCATGTTCTCAGACTTAAAAGATGATACGCCTGTAGTAAGAATAGCTGTTACTGTTGCCCTTGTATTTGGTGAGATGGTGTTAGGGGAAGTACACTGACTAAAACTGCCCATTCTGGCCAGGCACCATAGTAACCATTTGCATGAGTTGTTTTACGACAGGAGGTCCTGGTAAGGAATACAGAACTAATAAAGCCACCATCAACCGGAAGAGTTCAGGAAAGGTCAAAAGGAGACACCACATGTTCGACCACCTCCCAGAATCCTTCTGTCTGGCATCCATCTTGGCTGAACAAGGCGTGCACCACAGGAAGGACTCTGAGTCAGAATGATTGGCTCCAGACAACCTGGAAGCTAATCCCATCACCATAAAACCCAAGACTTTGAACCATGTGGCAGAGCAGTTCTCCTGGGTTCCTTTACCCTACTGGTCTCCACTCAGGTGCCCTTTCCCAATAAAATCTCTTGCTTTGTCAGCATATGTGTCTCCTCGGACAATTCATTTCTGAGTGTTAGACAAGAGCCCAGTTTCGGGCCCTGGAAGGGGTCCCCCTTCCTGCAACAAAGGTTGCAACCTGTAACAAAGGTTACAGCCTCTTGATCATTCTTAATTTTTTGCAATTTTAAAGACGATCTTAAGTCCTTTCAGTGTCCTTAGATGTTCTGACCTTCTTTACTTGAACCTCTGACCTTTGTTTTTAGGTAGTATAGTGTTAATTGTTAAGAGCATAGACTCGGGAAACAGACTCAAAAGGCAAACTATTGTGATTTGAATTCTGGTTCTGCCACATACTAACTCTTGAGGTCCCAGGCAAGTTACCTACCCACTTTATACCTCAGCTTCTGAATTGGAAAATGGGGATAACCAAGTATGCTGCCTCATAGGATTCTTGACAGGATTAAACAAATTTATGTAAAGAGCTTAAGATAGTGCTTGGGCTTTAAGAGTATAAAGTGGTGAAGTTGCTCAGTCATGTCCGACTCTTTGTGATCTCATGGACTGTAACCTACCAGGCTCCTACATCCATGGAATTTTCCAGGCAAGAGTACTGGAGTGGGTTGCCATTTCCTTCTCCAGGGGATCTTCCTGACCCAAGGATCAAACCCGGGTCTCCCACATTGCAGGCAGACGCTTTACCATCTGAGCCACCAGCAAAGCCAGTGTTAGTTATTATTTTGCTTGTAGTCAGTTGGCTGTGCTTTTACTTCACATGATTTATAGGGACTATAAACATAACTTTAAGCTATTCTTTGACAATGGGTGCCTCATGCCTTGTGCATCCCAGGTTAGTTTGAGCCATTCCATAGCAGTAGTGCTTGGCTGGGGTGTAAACCCCCCACCCTTTTTTTGTTAGCATGGCAGTTACCTTAGCCTAATTTCATAGTCAAGTAGTTGAGAGGCTTAATACTGAGAGTAGGTTTTTTTTTTCTCCCCAAAATCCTGGTGCCTGTGGTGTATGATCATAGGATAATGGCTGAGATTACCTGTGCATACTGCCTCTGGAGACATAATGTTCTATATATTTTACTGTGATCCAGCAGAATTTGTCAAAGCATATATTCAGACCTGTATCACCTAAAATTTCTAGTCATGGCCACTAAGATCAATTATATTCAGTATTATGTAGATAAACTTCAGATAATTTATATTTCCTTTTTCCATCTTTATCACTTTATCTATCAGTGTTTGGAGGGTAATGGGAAGTTTGAAACCTAAAATGAAGTCTGAGAGATCCTTGTCAGCATCCTGTTAGATTGAGAGAGTCCCAGCTAAAAGCTATCTTTCCCCTTCTTCACCATCAGGCTTTGGAAATAAATGAAGCAAACATATATGTATAGATATATAGAATGGGCACATTCTGTACTTTTGGAACTTGTATTAACAATAAATCATGTATATGTTTTAGAACAGTGGTTATAGGTGAAGAAGCTGATAAATGTGAGGGTTCCTAGGTGGGAAGCAAAGCATATTAGAGACAGTCATGGCAGGCTCCTGAAGCTGGAATATAGCAAGAAAGAAGAAGTTTGCTGTGAATTGAAATAGGTGAGGTAGGCAATGGGGAGATCATACAGGGTCTTACGGATTATGTAAGGTCATGTTTAAGGTCATGTTAACAGCTCATTTTAAAAGATTTTAATTTTATTGAAGGACTTAGGCAAGATGATTGATCAGGAAGGTGAAGGTGAAGGTGAAATCACTCAGTCGTGTCCAACTCATTGCGACCCGTCGACTGTAGCCCACCAAGCTCCTCTGTCCGTGGGATTCTCCAGGCAAGAATGCTGGAGTGGGTTGTCATTTCCTTCTCCAGGGGATCTTCCTGACCCAGGGATCGAACCCAGGTCTCCCACATTGCAGGCAGATGCTTTAAGAGTGATGCTTAATTTACTATTCTAGCTGCAATATAGGGAACTGATTATGGGGGAGAAAAAATGGATCAGAAGCCAGTTAGGAAATTTTGAAAGAGTATAAATTGAGATATGATACCGACTTGTAGTAATAGTCATTACAGAGTTTTAGGGCTTCCCTGGCGGCTCAGACAGTAAAGAGTCTGCCTGCAGTGCAGGAGACCTAAGTTCGAGCCCTGGGTTGGAAAGCTCCCATGGAGAAGGAAATGGCTACCCAGAGTTAGTTTAGAGGCAGAATCTACTGTAGTTGATGACTGCGTGTAGAGCACAAATGAAAGACTGTAACGATGGTCTTGGCGTACTCCTTTCCCTATTTGGAACCAGTCTGTTGCTTCCTGACCTGCATACAGATTTCTTAAGAGGCAGGTCAGGTGGTCTGGTATTCCCATCTCTTTGAGAATTTACCACAGTTTATTGTGATCCACACAGTCAAAGCCTTTGGCATAGTCAGGAAAGCAGAAATAGGTGGTTTTTTGGAACTCTGTTGCTTTTTCCATGATCCAACGGATGTTGGCAATTTGATCTCTGGTTCCTCTGCCTTTTCTAAAACCAGCTTGAACATCTGGAAGTCCACGGTTCATGTATTGTTGAAGCCTGGCTTGGAGAGTTTTTAGCATTACTTTACTGGCGTGTGAGATAAGTGCAATTGTGTTGGTAGTTTCCAAATAGGGAAAGGAGTATGTCAAGGCTGTATGTTGTCACCCTGCTTATTTAACTTATAAGCAGAGTGCATCATGAGAAATGGCGGGCTGGATGAAGCACAAGCTGAAATCAAGATTGCCAGGAGAAATATCAATAACCTCAGATATGCAGATAACACTACCCTGATGGCAGAAAGTGAAGAAGAACTAAAGAGCCTGTTGGTGAAAGTGAAAGAGGAGAGTGAAAAATTGGCTTAAAACTCAACATACAGAAAACTAAGATCATGGCATCTGGTCCCATCACTTCATGGGAAATAGATGGGGAAACAGTGGAAACAGTGACAGACTTTATTTTTGGGGGCTCCGAAATCACTGCAGATGGTGACTGCAGCCATGAAATTAAAAGACGCTTACTCCTTGGGAGGAAAGTTATGACCAACCTTAAGACAACATATTAATAAGCAGAGACATTACTTTGCCAACAAAGGTCTGTCTAGTCAAAGCTATGGTTTTTCTAGTAGTCATGTATGGATGTGAGAGTTGGACTATAAAGAAAGCTGAGCGCTGAAGAATTGATGCTTTTAAACTGTGGTATTGGAGAAGACTCTTGAGACTGCAAGGATATCTAGCCAGTTCATCTTAAAGGAAATCAGTCCTCAATATTCATTGGAAGGACTGATGTTGAAGCTGAAACTCCAATACTTTGGCCACCTGATGCGAAGAACTGACTTATTTGAAAAGACCCTGAAGCTGGGAAAGATTGAAGGCAGGATGAGAAGGGGGCGACAGAGGATGAGATGGTTGGATGGCATCACCGACTCAATGGACGTGAGTTTGAGTGAACTCCGGGAGTTGGTGATGTACAAGGAGGCCTGGTGTGCTGCATCCATGGGGTTGTGAAGAGTCAGACACGACTGATGGACTGAACTAACTAACTGACTGACTAATGATGGCCTAGGTTTCTGCATTTTTTTCCGTTTCACTTTTATTGACACATACGGAGTATTTCCATCATAGCAGGAAGATTTATTGGAGGACAACACTGAACTAGAGATATGAGAAAATCAAATAATCAAGTGTTCTATTATAATAGGAAGCATTATCAAAGTCTGAGGTATTTGCTACTAAAATTATCTGCCTTATTTGTTATGGTTCTATATCATCTGTAAATATTGCCGTGAATGTTGTAATTTAAAAAATGTTTTTAATTGGAGGATAGTTGTAATACTGTATTGATAAATGTAATTTTAAATGCAGATTTATTATCTACTTTCATATTTCTAAGATTTAATTTTTATAAATAAAATGTCAAATTTCAGTGTCTCAACTTTTACTCCTATATCCTGATGTTGATTAGAAGTTTTTGTATATTTTTGCATCATTTAAGAATTTGATTTTACTCATTTGCCATAGCCTTATGACTTAATGTAACAGTCTTTATATTAAATAATGCTGGTCATCTGTGGTGTGAAAGATATGGTGGCGAAAGGTATGGTTGTACTGTAGGGATAAGAGGTTTTAAAACAACCGGTGTGTATGCCATCTTTTGTAATTATAGCCTTTGAACAATGAGCAGTTTTACATTACTCCTGTTTGTTACATAATATGCTCTGATATTCAGAGATATTTTTTAAAGACAGTTGTTGTAGTGAAGTTTATAATTCTCTTTTAATAAAATATCATAATGTTAAAAATTTTTTTATCCTAGGAAGCTCTACAAAGGATCATTTCAACTCTGGCAAATAAAAATGATGAAATTCAGAACTTTATTGATACACTGAACCAAACACTAAAAGGAGTTCAGGTATGAATCTGTTGAGAAAAATTTGTGTGACTATATCACTGTGAGTGATTGTTGGGGGGGATCATCAGTCTAAGTATGTACCATTAACTCTAGATTATAAACTAATGAAGATGAGAGCAGGGTTTTTTAATGGCAGATGAAAAAAAAGCTTCATTTGCTAGTCCTGGATTCTCCGTAGAAAGGTCAAATAGTTAGGGAAGAAGAAAACTCTGGAATATTAATTGGTAGGAATATTATAATGCTCACTTTTGTTCCTTTCCATTTCATGTTTGTATTTTCTAATCTGAAGTAAGAGCAAAACATACCTTTCCAAAAGTACTGGGAAGCTAAACATTTCTTTTATGGTAAATAATAGAAGGAAAACGTAAATAGTAAGAGGTCCACTTGCAGAACTAGATGAAAGTAAACATAAAAGATGAAGTGCCCAATGAGAAGAGAGGGGACTACTTAAGGGAATGATCCCAGGTTTAGGTGGGTAATCCATACTGTAGATAATCAAATGTTGATTGTGGAAGGGACCTTAAGATAAGCTGGTGGTGCTTCTCTGTGAATGCACCTTAATTAATTTAAGGGTCATTTCTTTGTAAGATAAACATATTAGTAGAAGATTTCCAGGACCCTTGTAGACAGTGAATCCTTTCCTTTGGTTTTTGTTTGGTTCAACCTAGTTAATTGCCAGGCTCTTGGCTTGTTAAACCTATGGTCTTATGTTTTCTTTTCTTCTGAAATTGCTGTGATTGAAGTTAGTTGATTATCATCTCACCACTTTACCTATCTTTCTCAAAGTATTTTATTGGAATCCACTAATCCAGTTTCTTTAATTAAGCAAAACTAGTGGTTCTAAAACTCTTGGTCTATGGACAAGAGAATCATCATATTTGAAATCTGGAAAAAGATGCCTTAGTACTGGAGTGAGTTGCCATTTCCTTCTCCAGGGAATCTTCCCAACCCAGGGATTGAACCCAGGTCTCGTACATTGTAGACAGACGCTTTACCGTCTGAGCCACCGGGGAAGTCCAAGATCTGATTGACAAATTATTCGGACTTAGAGGTGGAATTAAACTACACCCTTGTCATTGAAGATGGGAATATAAGCTGTAGTGGGCAGGAGACTCTAAGGCTATGCCAGTTGGTCATTGAGCGGGAAAAAAGTAGGCCAATTCCTTTTTATAGATGGAAGAACTGAGGTCCAGGAATTTAAGTGGCTTGTCCAGGGTCACACTTGTAGTGAGTCAGTGTGGAATTTGACTTAGTTCTTCTGCCTTCCAAACTGCACATTTCTTCCTCCAAATCATGTTCTTGCTACTGTATAGAAGGTAGTAAAATGATTAACACCACTTTTGTAAGCCTCTACTGGTTCTATAAACATTATAAGCAAAAATTTGGATTGTAATATTATAGTGAAAATGAAAGTGAAATTGCTCTTTGTGACCCCATGGACTGTAGCCTGTTATGGTAGGTTTTATGTATTAGTTCTGTAAACCAGTGCCTGTTTCACTTCTCTTGGTTGAATGATTCTTCTACGTTGAACAATACTTTAAGATAATTTCTTCTGCCTCATAATTGTTGCAGGTATGGATATTGCTTCTCTAGGGGTTTCACAGATATTTTCTTATTTCTTTTTGAAACAGAAGCATCTTGCTTAATGAGGCAGTGAGGAACTCTGGGAAGGCGACAGTTTCAAATGCTGTATTGGTTCTGCCACTAATAACTAGGTGTGGGGCTTTGGGCAAGTCTGTATTTTAGTTTGTAAAATTTAGAAGTTTGACTATAAATTCTAGTCAGTAGATGATTTCTGAGATTCCTTCTGGCACCAAAATTCAGTGTTTGATCCCTTTCTTCGAACCTAATAAAGATTACCTAGTCTTTTAATTCTGCTTTTCTTGTGTAAATGCAGTGTTTTAGACAACCTGAGAGATTTAAAACTTCGTGCAAAATCAGCCCCAACCCTGTATGCCCAGACTGTTCCTCAGAGTTACAGAATCAAAGTCTCTGGAATATTTTAGTAAAATCTGCTTCACTGATGATTCTCATGCACTCCGAAGGTTGTAAAGCACTGGCTTAGGGCCTGCCTTAGAGCCCAAAGGTCAGGACAAAGTTGACAGCCTTAAAACAACCTTTCACCTTGTCCTGTGGAAACAGTCTTATAAAAGTGAGGAGAGGGTGTGGGCTAGTTCATAAAAGGCTGCATTGCTGAAGTAGAACTGTCAGTGCAGCCAGCTTCTTGGATTGATCTGTTTTTAAAAACCTTATGTCAAATATTAGAATTTTAATTATTTTATGATGTTAGGCTATGGTAGTTCATAGTATGAATTTATTCTCTCCTTTAATAAGCACTGTATCTTTTAGTTTTTTAGTGTTTAATAACTCTTAAGTAAAATAATTTGTTTTATTCGTTTATTAAACAGGAAAATTCTTCTAACATACTTTCAGAATTAGATGAAGAATTTGACAGTTTATACTCCATATTGGATGAGGTAAAGGAAAGTATGATTAACAGTATCAAGCAGGAGCAAGCACGTAAATCACAAGAGTTACAGGTGAGATCATACAGTGATTTAAATATAAATAATTTTAGTCTGTATAATGCTTGGTTTATTAAAAGCAAAAATTAGTGAGTTTTTGTGTATAACTGTACTTTTATCTAATAGAAGAGTGATTCTTAATTTCATATTGGTCATAGATACCATTTTGTTAAAATTGTGGTAAAAAAACTTAAGATTTACCCTCTTAACCGTTTTTAAATATACAGTAGTATTAAATATATTCACTTTGTTGTGTATTGTGTCTCTAGGACTTTTTCATCTTGCAGAACTGAAACTCTATACCCATTGAACAACTCTCCACGTGCCCCTTCACCCACTGCCTGGCAACCACCATTGTATTGTCTGTTTTCATGATTTTGACTACTTTAGATGTCTCATATAAATGGAATTGTACAGTATTTGTCCCTTTGGTGTCTGGCTTATTTCACTCAGCATAATGTCCTCAACATTCATCCATTTTGTAGCATGTGCCAGGATTTCCTTCTTTTTTGACTGAATAATATTCCCTTGTATATATTTACCACATTTTCTTCATCTGTGTATCTGTCTGTGGACATTTGGACTGCCTCCATCTCTTGGCTGTTGTGAGTAATGCTGCAGTATACATGGGTATACATTGAAATTTTGATAGTGTTTGCATTGAATTTGTAGATTGCTTTGGATAATAGAATTGATCATATTAAGTCTTCCAATCCATAATCATAAGCTGTGTTTTCCCATTTATTTGTGTCTTTAATTTCTTTTAGCAACGTTTTGTAGGATTCAGTGAATAGGTCTTTTACCCCTTGATTAAGTTTACTCCAAAGAATTTCATTCTTTTTGATACTACTATAAATGGTATTTTTTTAAAATTTCCTTCTTGGATTGTTCATCTATAGAAGTGCAACTGATTTTTGTGTATTGATTTTGGTTATGATATCTTTGAGAATCTGAAAGCTGTGGAGGAATATAGATGTTTTCTTTCTTTTACAAACAGGCTGTATACACACAATTTCCAAGGGTTAATTAAATTCCCTTTCAAGTCTGTCCGGTCTTCTTGGTTGAGATTTCTTATTTATATTTAGGAGGTAGGGGTTATATTATAGGTAACAACATGGGTTTGAACTGTGAGGATCCACTTATACGCTGATATTTTTCAGTAGGAAATACTGCAGAATCACACAGTCTGTGGTTGGTTGACTCTGCGGATACAGAAGAACTCCAGATGTAAAGGGTTGACTCTTCCCCACCAGGGAAGCCCATTTGTGGATTAACCTCCTTGTTATTCAAGAGCCAGCTGTACTTAAATCATATAAGGGTAATTAGTTTAGTCATAAAGTACTTATAAATTTCAATCAGTAAGAAATTCATTCATTTAAAAAACAAAATTGGAGAAAAAAGGAAAACTCAGCATCTCCAGATTTCTGTTCTGCCTTGAACCCAGATCCTTCTTTACAGCACCGGTTTAGAATACATTTTAAGCTTGCAATTGCTTAGTCTCTGGCCTTCCTTCCTCCCTCCCATGCTTTTTACTGCTATTTTAATCATATGTAGTTTATTTTTAGTGTGTATTGTAAGGGAAAATGAAGTAGATTTGAATATGGAATAGATGTTATTCAGTTGAGTTCAGACGCTCAGTCATGTCCGACTCTTTGCAACCCCATGAATCGCGGCACACCAGGCCTCCCTGTCCATCACCAACTCCCGGAGTTCACTCAAACTCATGTCCATCGAATTAGTGATGCCATCCAACCATCTCATCCTCTGTTGTCCCCTTCTGCTCCTGCCCCTACTCTCCCAACATCAGAGTCTTTTCCAGTGAGTCAACTCTTCACATGAGGTGGCCAAAGTACTGGAGTTTCAGCTTTAGCATCATTCCTTCCAAAGAATACCCAGAACCAATCTCCTTTAAAATGGACTGGTTGGATCTTCTTACATTAAAAGGGACTCTCAAGAGTCTTCTCCAACACCACAGTTCAAAAGCATCAATTCTTCGGCGCTCAGCTTTCTTCACAGTCCAACTCTCACATCCATACATGACCGCTGGAAAAACCATAGCCTTGACTAGATGGACTTTGAATATGCTATCTAGGTTGGTCATAACTTTCCTTCCAAGGAGTAAATGTCTTTTAATTTCATGGCTGCAGTCACCATCTGCAGTGATTTTGGAGCCCATAAAAATAAAGTCTGACACTGTTTCCACTGTTTCCCCATCTATTTCTCATGAAATGATGGGACCAGATGCCATGATCTTCGTTTTCTGAATGTTGAGCTTTAGAATAACTTTTTCACTCTCCTCTCACTATCATCAAGAGGCTTTTTAGTTCCTCTTTACTTTCTGCCATAAGGGTGGTGTCATCTGCATAACTGAGGTTATTGATATTTCTCCCAGCAATCTTGATTCCAGCTTGTGCTTCTTCCAGCCCAGCGTTTCTCATGATGTACTCTGCATATAAGTTAAATAAGCAGGGTGACAATATACAGCCTTGACGTACTCCTTTTCCTATTTGGAACCAGTCTGTTGTTCCATGTCCAGTTCTAACTGTTGCTTCCTGACCTGCATATAGGTTTCTCAAGAGGCAAGTCAGGTGGTCTGGTAGTCCCATCTCTTTCAGAATTTTCCACAGTTTATTGTGATCCACACACTCAAAGGCTTTGGCATAGTCAACAAAGCAGAAATAGATGTTTTTCTGGAACTCTCTTGCTTTTTCCATGATCCAGAGGATGTTGGCAATTTGATCTCTGGTTCCTCTGCCTTTTCTAAAACCAACTTGAACATCTGAAAGTTCGTGGTTCACATATTGCTGAAGCCTGGCTTGGAGAATTTTGAGCATTACCCTACTAGTGTGTGAAATGAGTGCAATTGTGCAGTAGTTTGAGCATTCTTTGGCTTTGCCTTTTTCTGGGATTGCAATGAAAACTGACCTTTTCCAGTCCTGTGGCCACTGCTGAGTTTTCCAAAATTGCTGGCATATTGAATACAGCACTTTTCACAGCATCATTTTTCAGGATTTGAAATAGCTCAACTGAAATGCCATTACCTCCACTAGCTTTGTTCGTAGTGATGCTTCCTAAGGCCCACTTGACTTCACATTCCAGGATGTCTGGCTCTAGGTGAGTGATAACACCATTGTGATTATCTGGGTCGTGAAGATCTTTTTTGTACGTTCTTCTGTGTATTCTTGCCACCTCTTCTTAATATCTTCTGCTTCTGTTAGGTCCATACCATTTCTGTCCTTTATCGAGCCCATCTTTGCATGAAATGTTCCCTTGGTTTCTCTGATTTTCTTGAAGAGATCTCTAGTCTTTCCCATTCTGTTCTTTTCCTCTATTTCTTTGTACTGATCGCTGAAGAAGGCTTTCTTATCTCTTCTTGCTATTCTTTGGAACTCTGCATTCAGATGCTTATATCTTTCCTTTTCTCCTTTGCTTCTCACTTCTTTTCTTTCAACAGCTATTTGTGAGGCCTCCCCAGACAGCCATTTTGCTTTTTTGGATTTCTTTTCCATGGGGATGGTCTTGATCCCTGTCTCCTGTACAATGTCACGAACTTCACTCCATAGTTCATCAGGCACTCTATCAGATGTAGCCCCTTAAATCTATTTCTCACTTCCACTGTATAATTATAAGGGATTTGATTTAGGTCATACCTGAATGGTCTAGTGTTTTTCCCTACTTTCTTCAAGTTAAATCTGAATTAGGCAATAAGGAGTTCATATCTGAACCACAGTCAGCTCCTGGTCTTGTTTTTGCTGACTGTATAGAGCGTCTCCATCTTTGACTGCGAAGAATATAGATTTTTCTGAAGAAGAATCTCCAATACACTTAAAAGCTTAGAGTTGTGTTTGTTTCTTCGTTTAAAGTTATCATTAGCAATATTTTCATATAGCTTAGTTTTAAACTACAAATGATAAAGTGAGGGAGAGAGGAGAAGAGAGAAGAGAACTGAATAAGAAAGATTGTGTTAGGTGAAATTAGCACATCACTATAATAGAGCACGTCACTGTAACAGTTACTACTTTTTGTTTATGTTTGACTTTTTTTTGAAATCTAGACACTTGAATTTGTGACTCCTGTGTTATCCAGTTTTGAAAGCTGTAGATTAGCCTTTATAGGAATATGTGTTACCTGAGTAATGTGATAAATGGAGTACTGAGATTGTGTTCAACTGAATGTCCCTGTAACTTGATTCATACATTTTAGCTTAGTTAAATATCATCTAGAAGTTTAGTTTCCATTATAGAGGATGTTGTCTACAGATGGATTATTTTGATGATTTAAATCATTGATAGTCTTCTGGCTACCCTGATTGGAAGAATCTTTAAATAAATTTGACCCCAGCTATTTATAATTGCTTTGTTTTCTTTTGTATTTTTAAATGATGAGTATACCTTTCAGTTCAGTTCAGTCGCTCAGTTGTGTCCGACTCTTTGTGACCCCATGAATCGCAGCACGCCAGGCCTCCCTGTTCATCACCATCTCCCTGAGTTCACTCAGACTCACGTCCATCAAGTCAGTGATGCCATCCAGCCATCTCATCCTCTGTCGTCCGCTTCTCCTCTTGCCCTCAATCCCTCCCAGCATCAGAGTCTTTTCCAGTGAGTCAACTCTTCGCATGAGGTGGCCAAAGTACTGGAGTTCCAGCTTCAGCATCATTCCTTCCAAAGAAATCCCAGGGCTGATGTCCTTCAGAATGGACTGGTTGGATCTCCTTGCAGTCCAAGGGACTCTCAAGAGTCTTCTCCAACACCACAGTTCAAAAGCATCAATTCTTCGGCGCTCAGCCTTCTTCACAGTCCAACTCTCACATCCATACATGACCACAGGAAAAAACATAGCCTTGACTAGACAGACCTTAGTCGGCAAAGTAATGTCTCTGCTTTTGAATATGCTATCTAGTTTGGTCATAGCTTTTCTTCCAAGGAGTAAGCGTCTTTTAATTTCATGGCTGCAGTCACCATCTGCAGTGATTTTGGAGCCCAAAAAAATAAATTCTGACACTGTTTCCACTGTTTCCCCATCTATTTGCCATGAAGTGATGGGACTGGATGCCATGATCTTCGTTTTCTGAATGTTGAGCTTTTAAGCCAACTTTTTCGCTCTCCTCTTTTAAAGTATACCTTTATCTGTATGCAATTAAGCTGTTCTGGATGGTTTAAGATAATTAAAATTTATTATGTATGTGACTAGTGATTACCTTCAGTACGTCTCTGAAATATGTTTGTTTGATTATTGCTGTTAAGAGTGTAACGTTCATTTAAGATTCTGATCAGAGGAAATTCTGTTTTAATGATTTATCATTAGTATTTTTATTTTTAGAGTCAACTTAGTCAATGTAATAATGCCTTGGAGAACTCAGAAGAACTACTGGAATTTGCGACAAGATCATTAGATATAAAGGAACCTGAAGAATTTTCAAAGGTACCAAAAAACTGACCAAAAAAATGACACTAATCCACTTAAAAAGGATAGTTCTGTTTAAAAGAAAATGGTATTTCCCCATTTAATTTTGAACTCATTCAGTCATTTCTAATACTAGAAAAGGTTCGGAATTTGTTAAGTAAAATGCTAGCTGTTCATGCATATGTTCTAGCATATGCTTAGAAGTATGTGTCATTGGGGCCATGAACAAATTAATTATTTATTTAAATTTTGTTAATGCTCAATTCAGATGAATGAGTTATTCTTTTTTTCAGTTACATTCCCCCTTTATTTTAAAAGTATGCTTTAGCTGAATCATACCTTTGTTATAAACATTTTTTGGATAATGAAAGAAGATTGGTATTGCTAATAACATTCTTAAAAATCTAGGTTGATGTTCCTTTCACTGAGCTGATTGGGAAAACATCATCACTTAATGCATATGAGAGCACTGTAAAATTTGTTACTAAATTTATTATTAAATGTCCTACTGTTTAAGAAAGCTTTATTGAAATATGAAATATATATCCTTATAGGGTATATTTGATACAGAGATACAAATAGTAGAGCAAGAAGACCGCTAATGTTGTAACCTGGTGTTTGATAAGAGATTCTTAATTCTAGATTCTAAGTCTTAAGTATAGTCATTTTTAAATGATTATCAATTTATCAAATCACATCTACTCTTTTATGTAGAATAAGTATGTAGACTACATAGAAAATGATGTGAAAGAGTATGAAATTAAGTGATATAATTAGTAAACTAGGTACTGTGAAGTAGTCTTATCAAGATAAGACATTTAAGTTTAATATTT
The DNA here is from genome assembly GCF_014754425.2 of Oryx dammah. Classification (NCBI taxonomy): domain Eukaryota; kingdom Metazoa; phylum Chordata; class Mammalia; order Artiodactyla; family Bovidae; genus Oryx; species Oryx dammah. Next base: position 93,554,947 of record NW_024070185.1, read on the forward strand.
TCTTGGTCTTTGTGGACTATATAGTGAACAGTTTTATTGTTAGAAAGGTGGCTTTATAATCCACTTGTGCCCACCAGTGATTTAATTTTATGATTTTTCTATGAACTTTAAGGGTAGAAAAGACTTCCTTGAGAAGATAACATTTGCTGACTTATATCTCTACATCTTGAAAATTAAATTTAAAAATCAATTCCTTTTGACAAATGAATCAGAGTTCTTTTCCCATAAACCAGTTAACTAATTCATTCTTAAATTTGGATGTTGGTTATAGGAAAGTTCATCATAGTATTTTGTAAGACTTATGTACATGATTTATGAGGGAATTGTATCATACTTTAAATTATTTTAAAAGTATATATACATCATCTATTCAGAGGGCATTTACATGATAACTTCAAATATCAGGAACATAGCCAAAAACATGCAGAAAGCAAAAAGATGTTTGAGTCAGCAGAAACAATGTCATACAGTTCATGAGCGAGACTTAATATCTTCTAATTGTGATAGTTTCTCAGAATCTGTTATTAATATGTACATGGTACCACTGAGTTTTTAGGGTTTTTTCCCCTTTTTGTTTCCTTGTTGTCAACAGATTCCCCTTCTAGTGGACTAGGGCAGCTGTTAATGATAGGCATAATCATAGCGGCAAGAATTCACAGCTTAGCGCCTCAGAGAGAGGAAAAAGACAGGAGAACTAGAAAGTATGGACATGGTACTCAAAAATAGCTTGAATCCAGTTGAATTTAAGTAGGACCTAATGCTTAGAAACACTAATAACAGTTTGTTTCTCTCAAGTTTCTCTTTCCATTGACATTTTCAGAGTCCTTTCCTCTTCCTCTCAAAAGATGCTGTTCTCTCTTGCCCTCTCCTTTGTTCTTTCTAGTTTTGTTAAAACTTGTTTGCAGTTTACTGTAGATTGGAAAGGTTCTGATAAAATACATCACCCTATGGTCTAAATATATTTTCTTCATGTGCTACTTTTCTTACTATTTTGGTCTTGTCTTCCAGCATTTTGCAGTACTGCCTAATAGCTTGAACCGTTTTGAAGATGTGGTGAAATGAATTGTCTGTCAGTGTTTCCTTGACAGAAATCGGAGTTTATTGTTCAAGAAAAATGCTTAACTGAGAGTTGCTTGCAATTATTTTCTTAGTATATCCAAATAGTATCCAGATAATTGTTTGTTCCAAGTTAAAAACCAGATTCACTTTGCTGCCAACTGCATGGACTCACGCTTGCCTCAGATTCCTAATTGCTGACAGAATAGGGAAAGATGACTTGGAAGATTAATTAATGGACTAGCAGTATGTTGTTAGATATTTGGAAACAATTCTTTTAAGGTATATTGTTTGTAAATATCTCATATTAAAGTGATTGCTGTGCTGAGTCGCTCAGTCATGTCCAACTCCTTGTGACCCCATGGACTGTAGCCCACCAGACTCCTCTGTCCATGGGGATTCTCCAGGCAAGAATACTGGAGTATGTTGCCATGCCCTCCTCCAGGGGATATTTCCAACCCAGAGATCAAACCCAGGTCTCTTTCATTGCAGGCAGATTCTTTACTATCAGGGAAGCCCAAGAAACTGAAGTGGGTAACCTATCCCTTCTCCAGGGGATCTTCCCAACCCGGGAATTGATCCAGGATCTCTTGCATTGCAGGTGGATTCTTTATCAGCTGAGCTACCAAATAAGATTAATATGAATAACTTCTGGAGACAAAAATTATTATAGGCTGAAATCCAGGCCATGATTCTTTTTAGATTTCATTATCTTCAAAAAGAGTACTGTAAATACTAATATTTAAATGATCATTTTGCAGTACACCAGTAGGAGAAGGCGATGTCACCCCACTCCAGTACTCTTGCCCGGAAAATCCCATGGACGGAGGAGCCTGGTAGGCTGCAGCCCATGGGGTCGCTAAGAGTCAGACATGACTGAGCGACTTCACTTTCACTTTTCCCCTTCATGCGTTGGAGAAGGAAATGGTAACCCACTCCAGTGTTCTTGCCTGGAGAATCCCAGGAATGGGGGAGCCTGGTGGGCTGCCGTCTATGGGGTCACGCAGAGTCGGACACGACTGAAGCGACTTAGCAGCAGCAGCAGTATGAGAATTGAATACAACACTGCTATTTGCCAGCATTTGCCAGCATTTGCCAGCATTAGATAGTCTGAAAGAGAACAAGTAAAACTAGCACAAATGAAAAAGGATTTTAGAACAAATTTTCACTAATTTTTTTAGTTGTTGGAAGTTTGGCCAATAGTAAATATATGCAGAAAGCTCATCAGCAATTGAGTTCTGGATGAACAAGTAGCCAAAGCCTCATCAGACTTAGTTTTTCTGCTAATAACTGGCCTACAGAACACTGCATGGATCCCTTAGCAAAACTAGTATTCCTACCAACTCCTGCTCTCCCCTGAATTTAGAACTTGAATCCTACCTAAGAAAAGAGCTGAGTTTGTGGGACAATTTCCAAGTCAGTATAACTCACCAACCACTTCATCACAATCTTGCCACACATAACTCAGTTGTCAGATGAGGAGGAAGGGAATGGTTACCTGCCCACAAACGCCTACAATGGAGAAAAAAGTACAGAATAAGGTGAAAGAGAAATAGTCTTCTGGATTTGATCACAAGTGAAAAGGGAGAAAGGATTTTGTGTATTTCCCAGTTTTGACTTACAGTAACTCACCTTTTGAATATTGTTCAGCAAGCGTCAGTCTCTGACCACTGGGAGGAACAAATAATGAGAATGGTGGAAGCTCACTCAGTATTTTCAACGGAGCACAAGTAGTATTGGCAGAAGCTCCTTCTATGAGCTGCAGTCAGGAATTCCAGGAAAGAGGACCATCAACGAAAGCATGAAGGGCACATGGGTTCAATCCCTGGTTAGTGAGTTAGCACCCTGCAAGCTGCTCAGTGTGCCCTCCTCCCCCCAAAAAAGGCATGAAAGTTTCAGTTATGAAGGCAGTTTAAAAACAATTCTAAATGTTTAAGAATAGGGACTTCCCTGGCATTCCAGGAATGCCATGTTAAGATGCCATGTTCTCAGTGCAGGGGGCACAGTTTTAACCCCTGTTTGGGGAACTAAGATTTTTGCATGCCACATGGCATGGCCAAAAAAAAAAAACACCCTAAAACCTAAAAAAAATCCACAAAAATATTTGTTAAGAACTGTACTTGTTAAGAACTATGCTTTTTCACCTTTACTTTTTATGTGTGTTTATAGAAATGTAATCTCCTGTTATAAAAATGTATCTAATCATAGAGTATAGATGCATGCAGTATGAGATGCAAAATTCATTTCAAGTTATTTACTAGGGTTTTGTGAAGGCTTTTAAATAATTATGTTTTTTTTTTTTAAATAGTGCTCTTTATAAATAGATAAATACATGTATGCTTGCTGCTGCTGCTAAGTCATTTCAGTCGTGTCCGACTCTTTGCAACCCCAGAGACGACAGCCCACCAGGCTCCCCCGTCCCTGGGGTTCTCCAGGCAAGAACACTGGAGTGGGTTGCCATTTCCTTCTCCAAAATATATATATGTATAGAAAATGTAAAACTCCTGATGTTTGGAATCCAGGGGATCTTCCCAACCCAGGGATTGAACCTAAGTCTCCCACATTGCAGGTGGATTTTTACCAGCTGAGCCACCAGGGAAGCCCAAAAATTTGTATAGAAAATATAAAACTGATGTTTGGAATCAACCGTTATGCAGTGTTTTTTTTTTTTAATCTGATTTTTTTTGTCTAAGGGAAGATAGAACCTTGAAACTGGCTCTTATTTACTCTCTGACTGAGCTCCCTTCATTTCCCATATTATTATTTCTTAATATGGTATTTTTGGGGTGAAGGTAGAAGTCTCAATCATATAATGTAAAAAATATTAAATATTTGCCCCCTAGATATTTTCAGATTCTCTCAAGAAAACTTTACAACATTATCGGCTACAAATCTCGTAGGAAAATCTGAAGTATGAAACGGTATGAATGTATAGACAAAACTTGAAGTTTCCTCAGTGTTGTATGGCATTAACATTTTTACTGGGAATTCTATTGGGCTTTACTGCAAATCAAAATAAAGATAAATCTCTGGAAAATGTGAAATTGACATCTAGCCTTTGCTGCATTCAGTGTTAGTATATTTTTCTCACAGCAGTTATGATTCATAAACAGGTATATTTTTATTTTTTGTTGCTGTTTATCAATGCTCTGATTTTAACTAACTTTTCCTTTGCTGCCTCTTTCCATTTCAGCCTCTGTTTCAGAGAATTAGATTGTTAAAATGTTTGTGTGCTTAGTTGCTAAGTTGTGTCTGACTCTTTGCGACCCCATGGACCATAGCTGGCCAGTCTCCTCTGTCTATGGGATTCTCCAGCAAGGATACAGGAGTGAGTTGCCATTTACTCCTACAGGCGATCTTCTTGGCCCAGGGATTGAATCCATGTCTCCTGCATTGGCAGGTGGATTCTTTACCTCTGAGCCACCAGGGAAGCCTGATTAGTATATAGTGTCATGGAATTGATGATGGTAGTGCTGGAACTGTGTGATGTACTCATCTTCTAAATTTCAGTTCTGTTCTTTTTGTTTCTGACATTGTAAAATTATCTAAAATATTCCCAGGTGGCTCAGTGGTAAAGTGGTAGACAGGTGTGCAGACCAGAATATTTTAGATTAGGTATAAAAATGACCAGTACCAAGTAAGAACAGTATTAGAACTGAAGGAAAGAGAGAAGCATTGCTGTATACGTCGAATTAATGTTCAATTAAATTGAGTAATTGTTAACTATTACCATGTGCCAAGCTTTATGCTAGAGACTGGGGATAGAGTGTCAGGCATAACAGCCATCTTCTACATCAGATGTGTTGTTAGTTATGCTGCTCAGTGTAGGGGAATAAACTTGTTGATCTATTATATGGTGTGTAGATTTAAAGGGGATAGCAATGCCTGTATTTTTCATCATTTTTCTTAGATGTGCAGTACCAAATAATAGCTGTGCCCTCTTCCTAAATTTGTGCTAGAATTCTCAAAAAAAGAGAAAAAGATATCTTAAGTAGTGTAGGTTTAAGTTGGCAGCTCTTATGAAGTCATCTGAGGGAAAGACCCATTACTGCAAGTGTTTCTTTGGTTTCTCCTTACCTGAATTTTTGCCATTACAGCTTCATTCTTTGGGGTAAAGGGTTATAGAACTGCAGCCTAGTTTTATATGTTAGCAGGCAAGCTCTAAGAATACAAAGTCCTTGCCCATGTGGAGGCAAATAGAGAAAACTTGGAACAACCATTATGAAGTGGTGAAAGAGATCTCTGAAGAAAATTTGGAGAGCAGATTTGAAATATATAAGAAAACCATCAGAATGCATAGAAATGTGTGCCCCATGAAGGAGATTGAGTGTTCTAGTTGAAGAGTGTCAGACTGAATGAAAGTGGAGGTGTGTGTTGATAATCTTAAGGTAAGACAAAAAATTTACAGTCATCTGAAATTAGTTTGAAGTGTTATATTTCCCTCCTTATTTTAAAGTGATACATATTTATATGGGGACCGGATTTCCTCTAGTTCTAACATCACATTATGCAAGCTGACATGAACTGTATAAATTATAGACAATTTGTTTTGGTGAAAATGAACTAATCTGTTCAGGGATTTTATCCTAACTTTTCTTGCATGTCACTGCCATTGAAACTTGCATGAAAAGCACTAACTGCCTTCTTTCTCTTCTCCCTGATTTGCTCCAAGGCTGCCAGACAGATCAAGGATAGGTATGATATAAAACCTACATTTTTTTAAAGTATCAACATTGAAGTCAGAAATGAAATTCAAACAGTTTCTTATTAGAACTCATTAGTTAAAATAAAAATATCTAATGGCCAAGTACAGAAAAAAAGAAACAGCATCTTCTGCCTATATTCTAGAATAAAGAACATATCAGCAAGATTTTTTAAAAATACAGTTTTGGACAATTATGTGCTTCCAGAAGAATTTCATTTCTGATATAATGTAGTTTTAGTATAGTCCTTAATTAGCTGTGCTAGTAGATGGGAAACCATTTTGAATAATGTAAAAAATATTCCTGGAATGCATGTTCTGTTGTTAAATTTTGTAAGCATGTCTTATTTTATGAAAAGTTACAGCATTATATTGTTCCTCAAGAGCGAAAGCACTCCTGCTTCACTGCTCTCCTATTTAATATTTTTGTATTCTCATTTCATCCTGTTCCTGGTGCCATCTCTTGCTATTTCTAATGCCACTGCTGTCTAGTTGGTGGGAAGAGAAAAAAACAAGGGTGACAGACTTTGGCTTAAAGGTCTTTACCATTCGCAGGGCCAGGATTAGGAAAGGTACTTTAGTACTTGTTGTAAGAATATAGCAGAGGGCTAAAGGAGCTGTTGGCAGTTTTGGATTGGGTTATCACAGAAGGGATGGTTTTGATCTGCCTGGCTAGTCACTGAGCATTGACTATAGTGAGATTGTCACTTTCAAGGTTTCTTCATTTGAGGATTATGAAATTCGCTGAAAGGCATAGCTCTTCAAAGCACCACTCTGAGTCCTAGATTAAATTATTCATCAGATAATTTGCAAAATTATTATTTATATATTGTGGGAAAACCAGTGTTGCTGTTGTTAATCTTGGCTGAAGACTTGTGTTTTTCTCGTGGCCTTTTATTTGACTAGAGGCAAGATTCACATTGACTTTCATAGCATTCTTAGCACAAATAATTTTTCTATTTTTTTATGTTTTATTTCATTTTAAAATTAATTTTTATCAAAGTATAGTTGATTTACCAATGTTTTATTCTGCTCTACAGCAAAGTGGATGTTATACATGTACATATGTCTACCTTTTTTTAGATTCTTTTCCCAAATAGGTCATTACAGAATATTGAGTAGAGTTTCATGTGCTATAATGTTTTGTATATTTTATATCAGAGTATAAAGACATGGGTTATTCTTTTTTTTTTTTTTTTAGACATGGGTTATTCTTATAAAATCCTGATTATGAGATTATGAGAGTTTAAGGTGAAAAGTATTGGCTGTATGAGGAATGGATGCTAGGTAGGTCAGTTTTGTGGGTTAGGTTTGGGTTGTGTCTGCTTGACTTTGCTATAAGTAATTCATCTTCTTCTGTGGCTAGATGATGATTTTATTTTGCCACCTCCTCCATTAAATCCTCCTCTGGTCCCTGATTTTCTGGATTAGAAGTCACTTCCTAATCAGGTTTTAGGCTGCCCAAAGACTTTTGAGAAACGCCTTGCAAAATCTCTCTTTCCTGTCCTGGGAATCTATATGGTTCTGTGCCTCCCAGATTCCTGCCCTTACCCCTGACTTCTTTCTCTTTGTCCTGATTTGTCAGAATTTAATTTTATGATCAGTGTTCATGGCTGAATATTCTTCAGTGAGTCTAGATTTCTTTGCCAAAAATCAACCTCTTGGATATATTTCATCAATACCCAGAGTATCCAGGTGATCTCAAAGGAGTCAAAGTTCCTTTTTTTCTGCCAGAGCAGGCTCCATTTTTTGTTGTTGTTGTTGCTGTTGTTTTTCAAAGTATATATATATATATATATATTTTTTTTTTTTTTTTTTGCTACCTTCAAAGTTTGTTCTTCCTGTGTAAGGAACATTTCTAAGTCTTGGTTTAATTTTTTTTAATTTGGCTTTTTTTTAGCTTCATAATGTTCAGGGTTCTCTGATATGGTTTTTATGTGCTCTTCCAGGAAGCAAGCTTCTAGAATTCAATATTGGTATTTTTAGTACAAAAATAAACATATAGTCATAATAATTATCTTCATTAAGGGAAGAAAGGATTACTTCCTTAGAAGAGAGCAGAAGTGGTATTTAAGGAATGGATAACATAGCTGAGCAGGCAATCAAAAAATAAAGTATCTGAGAACTCAGTACTTATTTTCTGGGATAGATATTATACAGAAGAAATGGCAGGAGTGACAGGAAAACCTAAAGAAATGATGAGAAGATAATACATAGATTTTTAGAACTTTAAAAATCACTAGTATAGGCTTCCAATTGCTTAGTCTGGTTGGAAGATGATTAATTGAGGTATACTGTGAAGAGTTACTAGTTCTTGAAAGAAAGGGATCATGAAAGAGAGAGTCAAGTTAATGTAGTAGGTAGTTTGAAGAAATTGTGTTCATTCTTACTATTTTGCAGTTTTCTCTTTGCAAAAATAAAACTAGGAAGAAGAGATCTTTGTATTTAGCTTGTACTATTAAAAATGAACCACAAAAGGCAAGGTGAATTAAAACATCCCTAACCACATGGATCTTGTAATGTAGAGACTTATATATGGATTTTAGATAGTTGGGTTGGGCTTTGAAGCATAATGTCTAGATATCAGTTCAGTTCAGTTGCTCAGTTGTGTCCGACTCTTTGCGACCCCATGAATCGCAGAATGCCAGGCTTCCCTGTCCATTACCAACTCCCGGAGTTCACTCAGACTCACGTCCATCGAGTCCGTGATGCCATCCAGCCATCTCATCCTCTGTCGTCCCCTTCTCCTCCTGCCCCCAATCCCTCCCAGCATCAGAGTCTTTTCCAATGAGTCAACTCTTCGCATGAGGTGGCCAAAGTACTGGAGCTTCAGCTTTAGCATCATTCCTTCCAAAGAAATCCCAGGGCTGATCTCCTTCAGAATGGACTGGTTGGATCTCCTTGCAGTCCAAGGGACTCTCAAAAGTCTTCTCCAACACCACAGTTCAAAAGCATCAACTCTTCGGCTCTCAGCCTTCTTCACAGTCCAACTCTCACATCCATCCATGACCACAGGAAAAACCATAGCTTTGACTAGACAGACCTTAGTCGGCAAAGTAATGTCTCTGCTTTTGAATATGCTATCTAGGTTGGTCATAACTTTTCTTCCAAGGAGTAAGCGTCTTTTAATTTCATGGTTGCAGTCAACATCTGCAGTGATTTTGGAGCCCCCCAAAATAAAGTCTGACACTGTTTCCATTGTTTCCCCATCTATTTCCCATGAAGTGATGGGACCAGATACCATGATCTTCATTTTCTGAATGTTGAGCTTTAGGCCAACTTATTCACTCTCCACTTTCACTTTCATCAAGAGGCTTTTTAGTTCCTCTTCACTTTCTGCCATAAGGGTGGTGTCATCTGCATATCTGAGGTGATTGATATTTCTCCCGGCAATCTTGATTCCAGCTTGTGCTTCTTCCAGCCCAGCGTTTCTCATGATGTACTCTGTATATAAGTTAAATAAGCAGGGTGACAATATACAGCCTTGACGTACTCCTTTTCGTATTTGGAACCAGTCTATTCCATGTCCAGTTCTAACTGCTGCTTCCTGACCTGCATACACATTTCTCAAGAGGCAGGTCAGGTGGTCTGTTATTCCCATCTCTTTAAGAATTTTCCACAGTTTGTTGTGATCCACACAGTCCAAGGCTTTGGCATAGTCAATAAAGCAGAAATAGATGTTTTTCTGGAACTCTCTTGCTTTTTCCATGATCCAGCGGATGTTGGCAATTTGATCTCTGGTTCCTCTGCCTTTTCTAAAACCAGCTTGAACATCAGGAAGTTCATGGTTCACGTATTGCTGAAGCCTGGCTTGGAGAATTTTGAGCATTACTTTACTAGCATGTGAGATGAGTGCAGTTGTGCGGTAGTTTGCGCATTCTTTGGCATTGCCTTTCTTTGGAATTGGAATGAAAACTGACCTTTTCCAGTCCTGTGGCCACTGCTGAGTTGATATATTCAGTCTAAAAATAAGTTCAGTCTTTTGGAAAATTATTGCATATTTGTACATCTAACTTTATTTTTGGAGATTGAAATTTTCGTTGTCTAGGAAATAACTTGTTTTGGGGCTTTGATAAGCCTTTTTAATGTGTTTTTCGAGATTGTTTTTTTCCTTTGAGGCCATAGTGATTTTATGACCCAGATTTATCTTGAAGGGTGTACGTGCTATGCTTTTATTTCTTGTTTTGTTTTTGATACTTTTTAAATTGAAGTATAGTTGATTTACAGTGTTGTGCTAATTTCTGTTGTACAGCACAATAATTCAATTATACATAGATATATACATTTTTAAATATTGTTTTCCATTATGATTTATTACAGGAAAGACCATTATGATTAAATCAAGTTTTATAGATAAAGTTTCAGGTTTAAATTCCTTAAAATACTCTCAGATATTTTTCTGAACAGTTTTCAACAAACTTTTAAATCCCCATGTTTAGAAGCAGCCAAATTCACACCTGTTCATTGATTCAGTGGGCATTTACTAAGTACCTGTCTGAATATAGCTCTTTAAGAAATCTTTAAATCTGTGGTGGAAGGTGGAAGGGAGGTTCAAGAGGAAGGGGGACATATATATATACCTATGGCTGATTCATGTTGATCTATGGCAAAAACCAACACAATATTATCATAAAGCAATTATCCTTCAACTTAAACTAAACTTAAAAAAAGAGAAGTCTTTAATTCAGAAGATACTTGGAGCTGGAGAGAACATATGTAAGACTTAGCCTTTGTTCCTAACTTCTTATTGATATAATCTGAAATTGTATATTGAGAACCAAGAGCTTAAAGTAAGTGTGTGAAATACTCAGCATTATACTTGGCATTCAGTTAAGTGTGAGTTCCTTTCTCCATAAATTGTTTTTCAGTATAGCACAACCACCTTCTTTTTTTTAGAAAAAAATTGAAGTATAGTTGATTTATAATGTGTTAATTTCTGCTGAATAGCAAAGTGACTCAGTTACACATATGTACATTCTTTTCCATTGTGGCTTAACACAGGATGTTGAATGGTGGGACCTTGTTGTTTATCCATTCTATATATATAGTTTGCATCTTGTTCTTGCTAAGTCGTATCCAACTCTTTGCAATCCCATGGATGGCAGCATGCCAGACTCCTCTGTCTTCCACTGTCTCCCAAAGTTTGCTCAAATTCATGTACAAGTTTGCATCTGCTAACCCCAAATTGCCACTCTCTCCCTCCCCAACTTCCCCTTGCCAACCCCAAGTCTGTTCTCTATGTCTGTGTGTCATTTTTTGTTTTGTAGATAAGTTCATTTGTGTCTTTTTTTAAGTTCAACATATAGGTGATATCATATGGTATTTGTCTTTTTCTTTCTGACTTCACTAAGCATCATCTCTGGTTGCATTCATGTTGCTGCAGATGGCATTATTTCATCCTTTTTTATGGCTGCGTATTATTCTATGGTATATATGAGCCACATCTTCTTTTCCCATTCATCTGTCAATGGACTTTTAGGTTGTTTCCATGACTTGGCTATTGTGAATAGTGCTGTTATGAACATGGGGTATGTGTATCTTTCTGAATTACAGTTTGTCCAGATACATGCTGGGAGTGAGGTTGCTGTATCATATGGCAGCTCTGTTTTTGGTTTTCTGAGGAATTTCTGTACTGTTTTCCACAGTGGCTGCAACAGTTTACATTCTCACCAGCAGTGTAGGATGGTTCTCTTTTCTCCACACCCTCTGCAACATTTATTATTTGTAGACTTTTTTAATGATGGCTCTTCCATTGTGAGGTGTGGTGCCTCATTGTAATTTTGATTTACATTTCTCTAATAAGTAGTGATCTTTTCATAGCACTTTCTTCTTGATAAATACATCAACTATTGCTCACTGTTTGTTACTACTAAAGTGATTACCTAATAAAGTAACTGAATACAGCAACATGTCTAATCCCTTTCATACTGTTGATCTTTAGGGTAGTTTGATAGATGTGAATGACTAGGCCTGGTATTCCTTTTGTTCTTGCAACTTTATTTTCTTCCTCTCCCAGATTCTGTTCTAGGAGGACAGTGGTCATGAATAGTATTTTGGTATCATTCTTTGACCAAAGATAATAAGGGTAATTACTTTGTGATATATGTAGATATTACTATAATATGAAAAATTGAAGTTTGAGATAAAATAACAATAGAGTATGGGAACTTCGTTTAATCTCGTTTTAATTGACAGAACAATTTCCCTCTACTGTAGGTAAAATGAGCTCTTGTATGGCTTCTTTCTTTTTTGTTTTGTATACTACATTCATCTAAAATATATTGATTGAGTTCCTACTATTTCCATGGAATATGGTTTCACAGGGCTGTTTCTTCTTGTCTGCTTCCATTCAGCTGATGTTAATACATCAGAGTGATAGCTTCTAGCATAGTATTCAGAATTGTGATTTCACTTCTCTCCTTCCTCATCCGTAGTCTTTCTTTAGCACCTACCAAACAATACAGTATTTGGTCAGTGTCCTTTACTTTTATTTAAGGACACATGGGATGGCTGTGATGACTGGGCAGAGTGTTTGATTCAGGGTGTATTTACAGTTCATTATTTGGCATATGGAAAGGAGTGAGGCTGGCATCAGGAAGTCAGATTGCGTTTACAGAGATTCAGATGACTGTTGAGTCTGTTAAAGATGATTTGTCTTGGATGTTTGTCTTTTGAGTCTTTTGTGTTTTTATGAAGTTTTGTAAAACTGGCTGGAGGAAAGTTCTTTAAAGGTTATTTAAATGTCTTTAAATTTAAAAACACTTTACATTTTTTAAAGTTAATTTTCAAAAGATCTAAAAGCAAATTTCTGTTTAATTTTGTTATCTTTGTTAATAGCTTCAGAAACCACTAGAGTGGAGAGATAAGTTCTGTCTGTTCACTTTATACATTAAATGTGACGTGATACTTCCCATTCTTTTATTTTTAAAAGAATGTTTATGTCTGTGTTTGCTATAGAGTAACAATGGCTTCAGCCTTTCGCCTTTCTTTGAAACCAAAGGTCAGTGACAACATGACTCATTTAATGGTGGATTTTTCTCAGGAAAGACAGATATTGCAAACTTTGAAGTTTTTGCCAGGTAAGTTAGTACATATATTATGTATAAAGTTATGTATAAAACTTCTTTTTTCAAGATTTTTTTGTAATGAACATTAGAATTTAAATATTAAGGAAATATAGTGTGTGTTTTTTCTTTCTTCAGCTAAGGAATAACTGAATTTGCTAGTCTTTAGAGAATTATTTTACTGACAGTAAAAATTTCAGTTTCAGAATCCTAGTACAGGATACCTGTTATCACTAGTTTGGCAGAGAGAAGCAATGTACTGTTATGGTTAATGCTGAGTCTTGGGGCCAGACTTCCTAGATTTGAATTCTGACTGTCATTTATTTGCTATATAGCCTCAACAAATTATTTAACTTCACCTCATTTTCTTCATCTTTAAAGTATGATGTTATCCTTCTAGGATTTTTATAAAGATTAAGTGAATTGAGACCTCTAAAGCACTTGAAAGAGTACCTGGCACATAGTTAACACCTAATGAATGTTGATTGTTATTATTACCATTGTTGTGGTGGCATCTGGTTCAGATGGAGTTTTATAATAATAATGTGTCAACACTGTTTTATTAGAGTGTTAGTATGATGATATTCCAGCAGTTGAAACCATTTAAAATTGAGTCCCACTTTATTGTTACTGTTCACGTGTATGAAAGAGCCAACTAAGGACCTTTTGGTTATTCTCTTTTTACTAGTATCAAGTAGTGTTAATTAAGTGTATAGCTAAAACAGTTTGAACATGGTGATCAGGCAATCTCTGGAAAGTGATGCATTTTACTTACAGGCTTACAGTTTTTGGAGGTTAGCTGTTTTTGATAGAGAATGTTAATCATATGAAACCATTCTTTTCTTCTATGAGAATTTGGTCCAGGACTTTAGAATATGATTGGAAAGACAAAATTAGTAGTCAAGAAACTATAGTAGAATTAATTATGGTGACATAAGTGAAGTATTAACTTGTGGTATAGAGCAGAAGTTCTAGAGGAGTTCAGAGAAGGAAAAGATGAGAGAAGAAATCATAGTTGTAGAAGAAGAAAGTATACATATCAGTGGGTGCCTACCTGTAAATTGGCCTCTCAGGATTGCTAACCATTATATTTTCATTCACACTGTTTCTAAATTCAGAAGGAGAGTCAGGAGGGGTGGACTGTGAATATACGCATGAGTAGTAGTTTTTTGATTAAAAAAAAAAATACTAAAAAAACAATCTTCTCAACATTACTTTCCTTCTCTTGGATTTTCAGTGATGGCTTAACAAACCCAGGCCTTATCTGCTGAACAGTCAAGTAGATTGCATGCACAGTTAGGACTTCTTCTTTTGCGAACTCTTAAAGACAGTCTGAAGGAATGAGGTGTAATAAAAAGCAAGAAATCTTTTTGTGGAGGAGTTTCATCCTGAAGGAAGGTATAATAGGTTGTTAAAATTTATGAAAGGTGAACTCATATCATTAATTTTTTATATTCTGCTATAGCATAAAAATTTCCTATAATATGCAGTCAGATAAACTTAAAAATGAATATCTTCATCCCTTAATAGTTCATTCTGTAAACACCACACAAATCAACTCTACACTGCATTATGTATAGTAACGAGTTGTGGACTTACCTGAGTCTTGAAAATTGGAAGTGATAATGATGGATAATAATAATTATGATCATTTTCTTCTACGCTAAGCCATTATTCATACCTTGAAACTTAGAGTGTATGTCCTCCTTCCTGAGCTTCGGCACTCAAGAAGAGAGACATGTTTGTGGCAGTGTTCTTTTACCTTGTTCAGTTGTTCTTTTACATTCACATGCAGAGAAAAACCTTAGTAAAATTCTTAGAACAATGTCCACACAATTTGTTGCTTTATGGAAGTTGCTGTGAATTGCTTTCCCTCATTTTTTTTAAGAGTTCTTTGTTCCCTAATATTTTTATATTACAAGTTTACCACCTTTCATCTTTCCCTGTACTTTATTCCTACATTTGTTGAAATTCTTCTCTTACTTCTATATAGGATATTGGGTGAACTTCCCACACATTAGATTTAAGTCACTCTTAATTTGACATACAACTCTTTTCTCAATTTAATTTTTATTTTATATTGAAGTATAGTTTATATACAGTGTTGTGTGGTTTCAGGCATACAGCACAGTGACTCAGTTATACATATATCCATTTTTTCAGCTCTTTTGCCATGTAGGTTATTATGGAATATTTGACATACCACTCTTCAGTTCAGTTCAGTTCAGTTGCTCAGTCCTGTCCGACCCCTTGCAACCCCATAGATAGCAGCAGCACGCCAGGCCTCCCTGTCCATCACCAACTCCTGGAGTTTACTCAGACTCATGTCCATTGAGTCGGTGATGCCATCCAACCATCTCATCCTTGTCATCCCCTTCTCCTCCCTCCTTCAATCTTTCCCAGCATTAATGTCTTTTCAAATGAGTCAGTTCTTTGCATCAGGTAGCCAAAGTATTGGAGTTTCAGCTTCAGCATCAGTCCTTCCAAAGAATATTCAGGACTGATTTCCTTTAGGATGGACTAGTTGGATATCCTTGCTGTCCAAGGGACTCTCAAGAGTCTTCTCCAGCACCACAGTTCAAAAGCATCAATTCTTTGGCGCTCAGCTTTCTTTATAGTCCAACTCTCACATCCATACATGACTACTGGAAAAACCATAGCTTTGACTAGATGAACCTTTGTTGACAAAGTAATGTCTCCACTTTGAATAATACCACTCTTAAATTTAAATAAATAAATAATAATTTTAATTAAATATTATTTAATTAGATTAATATAAATAAAATACAAATATGTTTATATATAAATATATATAAATTAAATATAAATGAAATATTTATTAAAATAATAAATAATTAAATAAAATTTAAATAAAAATACCTAGATTTTCTTTTTACCTGCCAAGTTTGCTTTCTTTGGGGACCATTATTCATAAGAAGGAAGAATCTTCTTGCCAGTACATTCTTATTGCAGTGATATTAATAGCTGAATTTGAGACATAGATTTGTGGGGAGTTAGCTGGACCCACTTACAGATTAAGTGGTATTTTATTTATACAAGCCTCTTAGGACTTCAATACAGGTTTTAACTCAGCAAAATTACAAAATTACTACATGCTACAGGCATTTACACTTCCTTATATGTTGGCAGGGCACAGCATATTAAATTTATGAATGCCCATGATGTCTTCCCATAGAAATGAATAGTAATCTGTATTGCTTATGTTCCAGTAATAGACTAACGTCTATAATGTATTAAAAAATCATTATTAAATGAAGTTCGTAGTTCACATTAGAGTTCACTGTGTTACACAGTTCTGTGGGTTTGGTAAATGTGTAAAACGCAGAGACATTACTATGCTGACTAAGGTCCGTCTAGTCAAGGCTATGGTTTTTCCAGTATTCATGTATGGATGTGAGAGTTGGACTGTGAAGAAGGCTGAGCACCAAAGAATTGATGCTTTTGAACTGTGGTGTTGGAGAAGACTCTTGAGAGTCCCTTGGACTGCAAGGAGATCCAACCAGTCCATTCTGAAGGACATCAGCCCTGGGATTTCTTTGGAAGGAATGATGCTAAAGGTGAAACTCCAGTACTTTGGCCACCTCACGCGGAGAGTTGACTCATTGGAAAAGACCCTGATGCTGGGAGGGATTGGGGGCAGAAAGAGAGGGGATGACAGAGGATGAGATGGCTGGATGGCATTACTGACTCGATGGACGTGAATCTGAGTGAACTCCGGGAGTTGGTGATGGACAGGGAGGCCTGGTGTGCTGCAATTCATGGGGTCGCAAAGAGTCAGACACAACTGAGCGACTGAACTGAACTGAAAGTCATGTCTCCACCACTACATTATCTTACAGAGTAGTTTCACTGCCCTAAAATTCCCCTGCACTCTGCCTGTTCATCCCCTCTATCCTGCAGCCTTGCTATAAGCTTGTTATTTCCAGGAATTTTTCTGTTGATTCTTTGGGATTTTCTACATA
Source organism: Oryx dammah (assembly GCF_014754425.2). NCBI lineage: Eukaryota > Metazoa > Chordata > Mammalia > Artiodactyla > Bovidae > Oryx > Oryx dammah. The sequence continues at coordinate 93,571,752 of NW_024070185.1, forward strand.
GACTGTCATCAGCAAACAAAGACAGTTTTATTTCTTCTTTCCTAACTTGCACATCTTTTACTTCTTTTCCTTGTCTTATAGCATTAGCTGGAACTTCCAGTACAGTGTTGAATAGGAGTGGAGAGTGGGGACGTCATTGCCTTAGGGGAAAGGTGTTTAGTTTCTCAACCTTGATGTTAACTGTAGGGTTTTTTTTGGTAGATATTCTTTATCAGGTAAAGTTTCCTAGTTTAATGAGAGCTTTAGTCATGAATAAATGTTGGATTTTGTAAAGTATTTTTTCCTCTATTGATTCACATCATATAATTTTTCTTCTGATCATTTGAATTTTCTTCTACCGATATAATGAATTAGTTAATTTAGAATGTTGAACCAGACTTACATGCATGGAGTAAATTTTTCAAAGTTTTTTTAGCAACAAGTGTTTAAATACAATACTGGCACAGTTTTACAAATTTCAGACACATCTGTATCACTGGAGGACCATGTTCCCTAGTTAGCCTACTATTAAATGGAACATCTGTTAATGTTGAGGAGCTATGTAAAACCTCTTTTATGGAAAAGAAATTTATTAATTTTCATACATGTTAACTGTGACTCATTTACTGCATTTTGTTCTAATGAATCATGGAACTCTGGAGAAACATTTAAAACTTCTTAAATATTTTATAGGGTTGCAGATTTCATTTTTGTTCAGTGTTGAGAAATCACAGTTATTCTATAAACAAGATTTTTAAAATACATTGAAAATATTTTGAATTATTCTAATCATTGGATTCAAAGCAAGTTATTTAATTTTGTCAGCAGTAATTTAATTTATGGTCTCCAGCTGTTTGAAATAGCAGAGTAGACATAAGTGTTGAAAAGTAGCAAATAATTCTTGATTCTTTATTCTTAGCCCATTTGAATTGATTTTTGCCAACTGTGTTTTTAATGTACTTTGAATGCATCTATGAAAAACTTTGAAATATGAATTTTAAAACAGCTTTGAAAAATGGTTATTTTGCATTTATAAGATATCCCTTCTCTTAGCCTGATTCAATTTAACAGCTCAAAAGCAACATGAAAAAGCATAATTTGAATGACAGACATAACTATTGGATTAGTACTATTAGTGAAAAATGAGCTTTTTTTTTTGCTTCAGTCCCCAAAGCTCCAGAGATAGATCCAGTAGAATGTTTGGTGGCTGACAACTCTGTGACAGTAGCTTGGAGAATGCCAGAAGAAGATAATAAGATTGATCATTTTATACTAGAATATCGGAAAACAAATTTTGATGGACTTCCACGCGTAAAGGATGAGCGATGTTGGGAGATAGTTGATAATATTAAGAGTACTGAATATACACTATCAGGTAAGATGACTGCATTTTGTGAATCTCATTCTCAGAAAACAGATATAGTTGATGAATTTTTGACTTACATTAAAAGATCAAGTTATTCAGTTTCTTTAGCCAAGCTGACGTTTTTGTATATTTGTTATAGAAATGAATTTCTCTTAAAATATCAAGAAAACCTTCATTTTAATTAGTTTTGGATATTTGCACCCTGGTAAAACAATATGTGAAGGGATATTGTAAACACTGTCTCAGTAAAATTTAATTTTTTACCTTAGTTTTCTAACAGTAAAAAAGCTGTCAATTTTCTAGATGTATGCACTACTCCACATTTCAATAATACTGTAAATATTTGCCTTTTACCTTTTTCTTATTACCTTTATGGTAATACTTAAGGTTGAGCTGTGACTTGATATTAGAAATTTGTGTGTTGGCCTTTTGATAGTCTTTAAAAACATACCTCTATATATAGGGGAAATGGCAATCCACTCCAGTACTATTGCCTGGAAAATCCCATGGACAGAGGAGCCTGGTAGGCTATAGTCCATGGGGTTGCAAAGAGTTGGACAAGACTGAGTGACTTCACTTTCCTTTCACTATATATAGGGGAGTTAGGGTATATGAGTGAGCTGAATGTTGCCTGAGATTTTTAATGTTTGTTTTTACGTGAGCAGTAACATTAGTATTGTTATCATTACTGTGAACCTAACATTTGTCAGGATCTGGGCTGAAGTTCACAGGACATCTGATTTTATAAGTACAGTGCATTTCAGTTAATCCTTACAGTTGTGAGGTTTGATTTTTCCCTTTTCCATTTTACAGCTGTGGCTCTATCAAGTTGTTGAATGAATGCTCCATGGCTAGTAGTTTTTGGATTGAGATGTTAATCTGGTCCTGACTAACTTTAGAATTTTGCTATTAATCCTTATGCTTCACTTTCTCTTTAAATTCATTTTTTACTTGTGAAACAAATATAAAAATTCTTTAGCTACTTTCCAGAAATTGAGTATGTTGTTTTAAACCATAGCATCTCTCCATGAAATGAAACTTTACTTATAATGAGGCTTGAGAATATTTTTTTATTGCTAAATTTAAAAAGCCCAGTGATAAACTGCATAATTCATTTGTTTTGAAGAAAATAATAGATAAATCATGATTCCTTTTATTTCAGGCATTATCACTCTATTAACATAAATTTGTACTCTTTCTGAGTAAACAGATAGTTCCAAGGAGGGAAAAAAGTCTGTTTGAAGGTTCATACTCATACTTTTGGAGTAGAGTCCTTTACTTTTCATATCTCAAGGCTGTCTTTCATTTTTTTCAGGTTTAAAGTTTGATTCAAAGTACATGAATTTCAGAGTGCGAGCTTGTAACAAGGCTGTGGCTGGAGAGTATTCTGATCCAGTGACTCTAGAGACCAAAGGTAAGATCATTAGCTGTTGTTCACCACAAAATAGAACTTAACATGTAAAGTTGTTCAACACTTTGTAATAGGAAACATTTCATCTGTAGTTGCCTTCCCTTCCTCACCTTCATACCCGCCCCCCCCAACCCCCCTCCACACACAGAATTCTCATCAGGAGGTATTTTAAGATGGGAAAATTGGGACTACAATAGTGGATTTCATTGGTTTCTCTTTTACCCTAGTATTCAGATAAGTCAGGGGCTTCCCTGGTATCTCAGACAGTAAAGCTTCTGCCTGTAATGCAGGAGATCCAGGTTTGATTCCTGGGTCAGGAAGATCCCCTGGAGAAGGAAATGGCAACCCACTCCAGTATTCTTGCCTGGGAAATCCCATGGACAGGGGAGCCCAGTAGGCTACAGTCCATGGGGTTGCAAATAGTTGGACACGACTGAGTGACTTTCACTTTCAGATAATGTGATATAGACCAGTGATGGTCTTATGTTCTCCCATAGGTACTTAGTTTACAAATTTCAGTCTAGTATAATTACATTCCCATTGTTGAGGTTTGCCCAGAGAATGGATTATGTCTCAATAATAGGAAAGTATGTATTCAGTTTAGTTCAAATACTTTTTGTTTTTATAAATCTTATTGTAGAAAGTATTATTTATATAGTTTGTTAGTGTTTACAAAGCCCTCTCACAAGTCTTTTATTTGATCATTGAAACCATCTTGAGGGATCAGTAGAACAGATGGTATTGATACCCATTTTGTAGGTGAAGAAAAGGATGCTCAAATATGTAAATTAACTTACCCATGATCCCTAAAACTAGCTTGGAAAGGTGTGAACAAGAATCTTATTTACAAGTTCTCTGCCTGCCTTTATTGTGGGCCAGGAATGTAAGTAAGTGCTTCTAGTCTCTGACAGTTTGAATTTATTAGAACTCAATGTACATGAATTTGAACAAACTCCAGGAGATAGTGAACGATAGGGGAGCCTGGTGTGCTGCAGTCTGTGGGTTGCAAAGAGTCAGACATGACTTAGTGACTCAACAAAAACAACAAAGAGTAACATATTTAAGCACAGAAGATTTTTCAGGTGTTTACCAATTTGAAGGCCATAATGTTACAGATCTTTCCAGTCGTAAGATGATAATTGACTCAGTTTACTTCCAGAATCAGTGTCTATCCATTGTTGTTAGATAGTTGGGCCTTTGAGTGTTCTACTGACCTACAGTTCACGTAGCATTTGAATAGGTTTGAATGCTAGAAGTTTGATATGACTTGGAGGCTGGTATAAAAATATTCTAGAATAAAACAAGAAGTTCATAAGTTATTGACAGCTCAAACTCGTAAGAATATGATTGCATTAGAAAGATTAAAAAAGCAAAACAAAACTAAGTCAAAGTAATTTGGATTAGCAAATGTTTTTATTTGAGAACTACAGATAACTTAGCCAAGAAATACAGTTACTTAGAATTACTTGTTAATAAATTGAATTGAAACTGTGGTTTCTTTAGAGATTTTTACCATTTCAAAATAAAGTCATATTTATAGGTAGATAATCTTTTCTGTATAACTTGAACTGTTTTCAACCCTTGTGAGGTAAAATTGCATTATTATTAATATCCTCCTCCAAGAATATTTTATCTTTTTAAATTTCTTTTGTTCCTTTTCCTTTAATATTTAGTGACCAAACTTGGACCTAAATGTGGTAAATTTTACATTTCCATGCAAATTCTGTAGATTCAGGAAAATGAATATCTGGCTTGTAGTTTCTTTGGAGCTGGACTCTCTGCTCCCATTAGCAGTGTCTAGATCTTAACTAGTCAAATTCTTGGTCTTAGGGTTTGCAGGGAAAGACTAAGTTGATTCTAGTCCTTTTGAGCAGTTCTCACTATGGGGTAAATCCCCTGGGCTTGAGGTAGACTGATACTCAACCCTGAGGTCCACTGAACCTTCTTGGACCTTCTGGGAGACTCAGTAAAATTATCTCTTAAGAACCTATGGGTCACAGGTTTTCTAAGGTTATTCCATAGCACTGGAGTGGCTACTAATGACAGCAGGAGCTCCAGCGAAAAGTCCGGTTTTTTAAAGTACCATGGTAAACAGTTGTTTACTAATTTTTTGACTTGTAGCCCTTTTTGACCAACCATTAGAAATAAATATATGAGCACAGAAGTGGAGGGAGAGGGAGAGAGCGATGGAGGTTAAAATCATTGAGTCCTACCAAAGCTTCCTATCCTGCCGCTTGCGGTGCTTGGTGTAGAACTTGGTGAACCTTGTTAATATCTGTCTCTCCAGTGTATGTAATTTCTTCTTTTATTGAAATTACCAAAAGTGATGATTTCTTATGACCAGAATTTTTAAAGTATATTATCTCTTCTTGTAAAGATAAATGATGTGATACTAATCACCAGTTGCTTTCTAGCCTCAAATGTTGTATCTATGATATAATTTTAAAGTACAGAAAGTAGCCACCAACCCAAAGTAAACACTAAAACATATCCGTCCCTTATTTTTTTTGGTACTTTGTTTACACAGACTTTTAAAGATATGGAAACTAATATCTGGTTTCATTACAGGGCTTGTATGAGAGATAAGACTAACAGTTGAGGCCTCACTTTTGAGGACAATCTTTTTTTTAAACTTCATAGTAAAATATCCTTGTTACTTAGAGAGCTTCAGTGATTTAGTTGAGGCTTCATGAAGGGACAGTGTCCAAAAAGGAAGAGAGAAAAGATTGCACCCCTGAGTTTGAAACATAAACCTTTCTGTTTGGGGGCTATGGTATTTGATAAGTCTGATCTCAAGTGGCTTGCGGGACAATACCTGTTTTTTGCCACCCTTGACTCTACTCTCATCTTCATCATCAAACATAGGGAATAGCTTTATGATTTTTTTTCTTTCCTTAGGATTTTAACAAGCAACTGAGTGTTGATGGCACCTTGAGTTATATCCACTGTTTCTTTCAAAAATTCAGATGCCCTTACATGTATTAACTAATAACTAATATAGAGGTTAACTCTGTTTTCTTAAGACAGTTCATTCTTGGTAATACAGGATCTCAGTTTTGTATAATCCTAACTTTTCACTACCTCCCTTTTGAGGAATTCTATTTCCATTTTTACTGGAACTGTATTATTTCTTCTTTCAGTAAGTTCATTTCTGTTTACATGCATGTTTTGAAAGCTATTAATTTTTTTGCATATAGTATGACATTTTCTGGAAGTGGTTATGGTTAGTCAATTTGTATTTAGAATGTTTTGAAATACAGTGAACAATAGGTCAGACGAATAGGTGAAATTAAAGTGCTGTTTACAAAACAGTAGAGTGTAAAAGGATTCTTCATGCACTAGATAAGCATTAGGTTTTCTATATGAATATTTTGTTGTTTGATGATGAATATTTCCCAGACACACTGAACCTTTAGCTAAATCACATATTATCCTTAAGTGAAATGGGGTATTGTAAAGCAATATTTCTTTAGTGAATACTTATAAGAAACTTAAACTTTTGGAGGGAAATATAACTAATAAGCAGATTTATTGGTAACTGTGTAGTAGGTGATACCTTGCTTAAAATGCAAATTCCAGAAATTGCATATTAAATTGATACATTTCAATGATTAACCCTCAGTATCCAAAAGGAACAAGTGATCCTATGTTAAACTGATTTCCTAAATTAGCAGTTCTAAGTAAGTCTTATGAATAGTACAGATAGTTCCCCGATACCAAATAATTTGAAAAGCGTAGCTTTGTGTTGTATTTTCTTGATTTGTTTTCATTTCAGTAACCCTTTCCCCCCATCTATTCTTTGCCTTGTAAATCATCTTAGCTCTGTCAGCTGAGTTATTTCCCTTGCTTCTGCCATCATGGCCTGTTTCTCCCTGCTTGCCTTATTTTTGAAACTACTGGGAGTTTAAATATGAAATTATTAAATGTTAGAGCAAAAGAGTGTGTGTGCCAGGGTCTATAATTTTACATCACTTTCTTCTCATCCTTGATGCTACTAGCTCCTCTTTCTGTTTAGTCATAACAATCAGCTGATGCTCTGATAATAGGAAATTGAAGCTATTTTGCTACTGGAGATTCCATCAGAAGGAAAAACAGAAAGAACTGTGACCATGGAAGTACACTGTGTTTGGTTGGAGTATAGGATAGATATATAGAGGAGAATAATGGGAAATAGAGGAGGAATTAGTAGATTATGGGTTTATCATTGTAGACTTTAAATCTTAAGGTTAAGAATTGAAAATTTATATACAGTGTTGAAATCTATTGAGCTCAGAAATAATATGATGATGGCTGTGCTTCAGAAACTAGAGATATGCTACATTAAAAATGAAATATTGTTTTGGTTAGCACTTAATTTCAATTTGGATAACTCATCGTCCCATTTGAACCTGAGAGTTGAAGATACCTGTGTAGAGTGGGATCCTACTGGAGGAAAAGGTCAAGACAGTAAAATTAAAGGAAAAGAGAACAAGGGCAGGTAAGCTCGTTTATTAAGTCTGTTATCTGGATTAAATGCTTGTACATTGATTCTTATTTGACAGTAACTAGAAATGAAGTTCTTATTATTAACACCAAAGTGAAAATACAATATTGTTTGCCAGTACTTGAATTTGTCATTAACATTTTTCATTATTTTTTCTTAGTTTTTTCCCTAATCCTCTTCTTACTTACATCTTTTATTTCAGTATTCCATTTCTTTTCAGGTTATATCTACAGCAATTTGAACTGCTTAGAGAGAAGTTCCTAGCATAGTTCCTGAATGTTAGACTTACAGATCACCCCTTTTAGCTGAAGGTCTGTGTTGAATGACAACTTTTACCATGTACAACCCCAGTGTTGGGCCCCTGGTCAGCAACCTTGTGAACCAGAGACAGGCTTGGGACCTTGTGTTACTGTCAGACTGACTTAGGTAGTCTTAAGTATGGAGGCCTCTTTTAACAGAGATGAATTGTACTCAAACTGAAATAAGGTGTAATCACTGTGAAACAGTGAATCAAAAGAAATTCCTCAGCCGACGTTTCTTCTGATTTTATTATATAAACTGTTAAATTTAAGTTGTAAAGCAATCTCTTAACAGTTGCCTATTTTTATCTGACAGTGTCCATGTTACTTCACTGAAGAAACATTCAAGGTGATGATCTATGTCTGTCTAGTTCTAGGATCTAGTCTATCTAGCTTGGCTGAATAACTTAAATTTTTCTTTAACCAATAAGCAGAACCCATTGCAGCAGCCTTCATAAGCTAAAATATTGCTTTCTGTAGACTGTCTGTATTGGTAGCTTATGTTTTGGATTTACAGCATTATATAGCATTATGCTTCATATTATTTAGATTATACTGTATATGATAACAAAACAATAAGCTCTGCTTTAAGTCTTTCTTGAATTGATTTCATTTATATGATTTTTTTCTGCATTTACTTATACCTGGCATCTTTCTTGTTGTGCTGTATTCAATATATCTAACATTACAGCTTTGCTTTTACAAATATTTGACATGAAGCAAGTTTAAAGTGTTCTATGATTTATAATAATCATACAATTTCAAAACTATCAAAGGTAAAAAGTCATTACTGAAATTATTAGAACAGTGCCAGAAAGATGAATCATTTCAAATTGCACAAGTAATAATGTGCTGATTTGAAGATACCCCATATCTTTCCCAGAAACCAGAATGTGTTCTCTTTTCAAAATTATTGTCTTCTCTTTTTTCCAGTTTATTTGCTTATTATTGGTGAAAGTGATTCATAGTTGGTGTATTAGAATTGCAAAATGCTGCTGGATTTGATAGGATCAGTGAAGTTTGGTCATTTGGAGATTTTTAGATTACTTATGTGTATAATTTCATCATGTTATTTCTCTTTCTCTCATCTCTTTAAGCGTATTTTGTATGTGGGCTACTTCTGGAATGTTACATACATTTATTCTTTCCGTAAATATTTATTTACTGTAGGATGTCAGCTGGATATTGTGGGGTTTATAGGGATAAACATGGTCCCTGCCTTCAAGGAATTTGCCCTAACTTATGTAGATGAACTATCTCTCTATATATAAATAATAGTAATCTGAGATGGAGATTGTGTTTAGTAGTATGTGTGAATCAGGGAGTTTGGAGGAAGAAAGATTCCTGAGCTGCCAGATGTTGAAGTGGTCAGTTAAGACAGTGAGCCAAACTGAAAGTAACAGTGCAGACTTTGTTCACTTACTGTGATAGCATAAGTAAGAGGCGCAGAGGAAGGGGTGCTAGATCGCCCAGTGTTCCGTTTTCACAGCAGAATGGCACGGGGTGAGGGTTAGGTAAACCAGAGCAGACGGCAGATGGTAAGTATCTGAGGACCATCTCGCTTCCCAGGGAGACCAAACAAAAGCCTTCTTCTGTTTTGTGGACCTGAGGCCAAGGAAATGGGAAAGGTTAGGAGTGGGAAAGTATTGAGACGAGTGGAGAAAGGTGTCTTCAGACTGCTCCCCTACCCTTCCCCCTTTAAGGAGGTCTCTGAAGAGGCAGCTGGAAAGGGTCTCGGCTGAGGGCCCCCTCCCATAAGGGAACCTCTGAATACAGGTATCTAATCTAGGAATGCAGACATGCATGGGAGCATGGAGTTGCATAGGAGCAAGGGGGATTGCTACTCCCTCCAAAACCTGCAGTGAACTCGCAATGCCCCAAGTCTGGTGAGGAGAAGGCAAGCATTTATAATTACTTCTTGTTAGGCCTGAAGGGTCATACACAGAATTTTGGCCTAGAGGTGGACTCTTCAGAAAGGTTACTTAGCCTGGTAGGATCTGGGAGACCTTCATTAGTGGATTAGTATTTAAGTTGGTTCTCGAGTAAGTGGAAGAATGTGTAGCATTTGGGCTTGGCAGTGAGAGGATGAGAGATGGAAGGGAAATGCACTGAGGCAGATTGCCTGAGTTTACGGAACGCTTGAGCTGCTACTTTCAGCTGGATAGTGCTATCCAGAGGTGGGCAGCCTGGAAAGGCAGTGCTGTGTGCTTAGTGCCGGGCTCCTCTGTCCATGGGGATTCTGCAGGCAAGAATACTGGAGTGGGTTGCCATGCCCTCTTCCAGGGGATTTTCCCAACCCAGGGATCAAACCCAGGTCTTCCACATTGCAGGCAGATTCTTTACTGTCTGAGCCACCAGGGAAGTCCATGAATACTGGAGTGGGTAGCCTGTCCCTTCTTCAGGGGATCTTCCCGACCCAGGGGTCTCCTGTGTTGCAGGCGGATTCTTTACCAGCTGAGCTACCCGGAAAAGCGGACCAAATCAAGAAGAACCTGAAATGCCATGCTAAGTTCTTTGTAGGTAGTAAGGAAGTACTTGAAGATTTTAGAGTGGGAGAATCAGAGTTAGGTTTATCTTCTAACAGTGAACAAATGACTTGGGTAACAGATCATTTGGGAAGCTGATAAAACAGTCCAGATTAAAGATAACAAAGGACCTTAGTTGAGACAGTTGAGTGACTGAGGTATCTTTAAAGGGTGGACTCGTGTTTGCTTTGAGACAATAATAACTGTTGTACTTCTTGCAAAAATGTATTCAGGGTTGGAATTCTAGGGTGTGTCAATGGAAGACTTTTCCTTATTTAACTTTTCTTCGAAATTTAAATTGACATTCTCAATATTTACATCTGTTTTTCTTTTTGCCATGCTTTCCCTTTATTTCTTTACTGCTGGTAAGTTATGAGTTTTTTGTTTTATGAGTGCAGCAGTTTGATATAATTGAAATGTTAATTTTTAAACATCTTTTGAGGTTTGGTTTGTTTTGAGTTTGGGGGAGTTAGTGAAAGGCTTTAATGCTGTCCAGTTTACTATATCATATAATTTGAAAAAGGGAAGTCAAGTTGTATCTTGTCCATTTTAGTAGGAGAAATGCTTTATAATACTTGATATTACTCTGTGCATGGATTTGGGTAATTGCTTTTTTTTTTTTTTTAAGAAAAAAAGATTAAAAAAAAAAAATACCTACTGCTTATGAAAATAAAAAAGTTATTTGATTATGATAAATCTTAAAAAGAAAAATAGCAATTACCCAAATCCATGCATAGAATAATATCAATTATTATAAATCATTTCTCTTCCTAAAAAAAGACTTGCTTTGAATTTAAATTTAACTGCAAGAAATGTAAGTTATATAATCCATTATCTTTCTGCAGTTCTTTTTTTTCCCCTTGAGTTCTTTTTCCCCTTTTGTCTTGTCCCATTTTGGCGTTGTCTCATATTCCAACTGTGTATTATTTGTACAAGCCTTGCTCTCTCTGCATGGTATTAGTATTTTTAGCTTGCTTTATGTTGATGACTTCTTACATGTGTTATAATTGACAACTCTGTTTAATAGTAAATAATTCACATAAAGTTAAATGTTGCTTTTTGTGCAGCATGATTAGAAAGCTCTTCAAAGTTTCCTTTTATCTGTAATTTTAGTTTGTGAAACATGTACAACATAGAATATTCGTTTTTCTTTTTGTTCCTGTTTATATAGAAGTGGTACCCCATCCCCTAAACGGACATCTGTAGGCTCCAGGCCACCAGCAGTAAGAGGCAGCAGAGATCGTTTTACGGGGGAATCGTACACAGTGTTGGGTAGGATAAACATAATAATTCTTCATTATCTCAGATTAAAAGCATCACAGTCACATGGGTGGACTTTCTACTCAGGGGTGGTGTGGCTGCCTGTGTATTGAATGAATATTTGCCAAAATTTCTACCCCTGGAAGCCCAGTTGCTTTGGTAGGTTTTCAAATTATCTTTTTATTGATATGTTTTAAATTCTACTTCAGTTTATGTAGTGCTCCACATTTATAACTCTTAAGGGGATAATAAGAAAAGTTCTGAAGCCTTTTATATTCAGAGAAGTCAGTAAACATACAAGTCATTATAGCAGATACTCTGCATTTAGTGTCTGTGTTAACATGATTATTCTCCTGAATCAGACTTTTTGGTGCCATTTTGTGGGGCCAAATATAGGTAAAACTCTGTAAGTCATAAGAAACAGGTAAGAGTTAAATTTACCTTCTAATCTTTTGTAGGAGACACAGCTATTGAAAGTGGACAACATTATTGGGAGGTCAAGGCCCAGAAGGATTGTAAATCCTACAGTGTGGGAGTAGCGTACAAGACTTTGGGGAAATTTGACCAGTTGGGAAAGACAAACACTAGTTGGTGTATCCATGTGAACAACTGGCTACAGAACACATTTGCAGCAAAGCATAATAATAAAGTCAAAGCCTTGGATGTCGCTGTTCCTGAAAGAATAGGTGTATTTTGTGATTTTGATGGGGGTAAGTTTGCTGATTTTCTCCTAAGTCATTTCATCATCGTTGTTTGTATTTCTTTACTCTGCATTGTGCTTAGTTGCTCAGTCATGTCTGACTCTTTAAAGCCCCATGGACTGTAGCTTGACAGACACCTCTATCCATGGGATTCTCCAGGCAGTGGGTTGCCATGCCCTCCTCCAGGGGATCTTTGCAACCCAGGGATTGAGCCCAGGTCTCCCACATTGTAGGTGGGTTCTTTACTGTCTGAGCCACCAGAGAAGCCCATGCTTTCCTATAGTAATTATCTGTACGGAATTTCCACTAGTATTGTGGTAAGGATGTTTTGACCTACTAGGATTTAATCACAAACATAACTTCAGGTCTGTAGTTGACTGAAAGGGCATGTGATGTCTGCTTGCAGGCCTTCAAAAGCGCTCATTTATAATTAGCTTCTGTGTGAAGCTAATGTCTTAGAAGGCAGCCTGTTTCACTGTAGGATAACATTTGATTAGAAGGTTTTTCTTAAGTCAAATCATTTTGTCTCTCAGTAACTTCTGAGACTCTTGCTGTTAAGTCTTGTCATTTGAAGAAACACAGAATTATGTTCCCTAATTTATATTTACATTATAATCCTTATTTGTTTAAAAACTAACATTGCTTCTCTTTCCCTGTTTTTCCAGACTGTACATTCTCTGTAACATTAGCTGTTCCTTTTAATTTAATTTTTCCAAACCTGTATTATCACCTGTGGTTGTATACTATGTCTATATATATTTTAGAGATTGATTCTCAAAGTAGAACACACAACTTCTGACCACTGTAGATTAGTGATTTGGCAGCATGATTTCTAGTAATATGACTTCACAGCATTGTAGATCAGTATTGAGCTGGTAGCCACCTAATCCACTAGATCTTTTTTCCATTGAGTTCTGGCAGATTATCTTTTTCCTCTGATGTTTGGCAGTGTAGAGGTGTTTCTTTGCTGTTTGTAACTCAAATGAAGAACACTGTATTTGTCCTTAAGTTTCATCTTAACAGATTTTGCCAATCTTCCCTCCTCTTAAGATCATCTAAAAATTAACTTGGTGTTTATCTTTAAGCTTTTTCAGTTAGGTATTTGATAAGTATCTTGTCTGCTGTCATCTAAATATAAGACTTTTGTAGATGAAGTATGGAACCAAAGTAATTCCCTAAATGCCTCACTCCAAGTTGACACTTAAAGCTAATAAAACCAAGTTTTACGATTTTAAGTAATGTTATGTCCAAAGAGTTCCATGAAGTATCAACCTAGTTATTCAAAAAGGAAAAAAATTGACTTTGGATTGATTTATTTTTAGTGATGACATGTCAGTTTTGCTGTATTTTTAAAAATTTACTCACTTAGACTCATAAATAATTTTCCTCAGGAATAAATAGTAAATTTATTGGCATATCAATACATTTTTTCTTTTTAAACTACAAGATAGCATTTGCTTATCTTCTTCTGTCTCTTTTCCCATACTTTGTGATTCCTTAAAGATAAGTATAATTAAAGATACTTGAAGATTAAGTATAATTAAAGATTCCTTAAGGATAGTGAAAGTGAAAGTGAAGTCGCTCAGTCATGTCCGACTCTTTGCAACCCCATGAACTGCAGCACACCAGGCGTCCCTGTCCATCACCACCTCCTGAAGCTTACTCAAACCCATGTCTGTCGAGTCGGTGATGCCATCCAACCATCTCATCCTCTGTCATTCCCTTCTCCTCCTGCCTTCAATCTTCCCTAGCATCAGGGTCTTTTCAAATGAGTCAGTTCTTTGCATCAGGTGGCCAAAGTACTGGAGTTTCAGCTTCAGCATCAGTTCTTCCAATGAATGTTCAGGACTGATTTCCTTTAGGATGGACTGGTTGTATCTCCTTTCTGTCCAAGGGACTCTCAAGAGTCTTCTCCAACACCACAGTTCAAAAGCATCAATTCTTTGGCGCTCAGCTTTCTTTATAGTCCAACTCTTACATTCATTCTTACATGACCACTGGAGAAACCATTGCTTTGACTAGATGGAACTTTGTTGGCAAAGTAATGTCTCTGCTTTTTAATATGCTTTCTAGTTTGGTCATAACTTTTTTCCAAGGAATAAGTGTCTTTTAATTTTATGACTGCAGTCACCATTTGCAGTGATTTTGGAGCCCAAAATAATAAAGTCTGCCACTGTTTCCACTGTTTCCCCATCTATTTGCCATGAAATGATGGGACCAGATGCCCTGATCTTAGTTTTCTGGATGCTGAGTTTTAAGCCAACTTTTTCACTCTCCTCTTTCACTTTCATCAAGAGGCTCTTTAGTTCTTCTTCGCTTTCTTCCATAAAGATGGTGTCATCTGCATATATGAGGTTATTGATATTTCTCCCAGCAGTCTTGATTCTAGCTTGTGCTTCATCTAGCCTTCGTTTCTCATGGTGTACTCTGCATATACGTTAGATAAGCAGGGTGACAATATACAGCCTTGATGTACTCCCTTTCCTATTTGGAACCAGTCTGTTGTTCCAGGTCCAGTTCTAACTGTTGCTTCCTGATCTGCATACAGATTTCTCAAGAGGCAGGTCAGGTGGTCTGGTATTCCCGTCTCTCAGAATTTTCCAGTTTGTTGCAATCCACACAGTCAAAGGCTTTGGCATAGTCAATAAAGCAGATATAGATGTTTTTCTGGAACTCTTGCTTTTTTGATGATCCGGCAGATGTTGGCGATTTGATCTCTGGTTCCTCTGCCTTTTCTTTACCAGCTGAGCCACAAGGAGGGTATTCTCTGCCTTTTCTAAATCCAGCTTGAACATCTGGAAGTTCACAGTTCACATACTGTTGAAGCCTGGTTGGAGAATTTTGAGCATTACTTTACTAGCGTGTAAGATGAGTGCAATTGTGCAGTAGTTTTAACATTCTTTGGCCTTGCTTTCTTTACATAGTAAACCCTTAATAAGTATTGGTTGAGTGATTAATGGTAAGAGATGCCTGAGCAGTGGGGAATCAAGAAGAATGGATTTGATGGTGTGAAAGTAGAATTCATAGGAGTTGGCTACTAAAAATATGGATTGGAGGAAGGGACACAGAAGAACTGAAGATGACTGAGGTTCTATCCAGTGTGATCAAAAGGATGATTTGCCATCAACACAGTAGAGAGTATAGAGGATCCTGGGGAAAGATGAGATACCAGTGGGACAGCCATGTGGCATTACTTCGCTGAAGCTAAATATTAGTTATGGCATCACAGAACGGCCACTGAATATTGCACAGAACCATTAAGTGTTGTTGCTCTTCTGTACACTAACTTTGTGACCACATATAGGTTGCTTGGCATTTTGAAGTAGTTTATATAAATAGTAGACATAATGTCAGTTTCTTTTCTAGTAGGACATAATGTTAGTTCTTAGCTGATTTATTATGGGAACCTTATAGAGAGAAAAGATCCTGGACAAGCATCTACATTTAGAATAGGAGGAAAAGAAACAGAAGATATCCTAAGGATTAAGAAACAAACCAAGAGAATAGTCATGAGAGAAAAGTCTGAAGAAATGGTAACAGTTGCAAGGGTGTCATCAGGTTGGACAGTTAGGTGGTCAGAAGGACAGTGATTTATTACATGATCATTGTTGAAAGACTGTCAGGAGACCTTAAAAAAGAACTAAAACTGAAACAGTGATAATTATACCATGGTTTTAGAGGTTAGGGTATGAGTATGGCTTTAAGTAATTAGAGGACAAAGTCTAATAGAGTAAACCTTAAATGGTGATAGGATTGAGTGGAAAGGCTGGTTATAAGCAAAAAAAAAAAAAGGCGGGGGGGAGGAAGAAATAACCGTGGTTTTTACTGGACTAAGGAACCATTTGTTAAATAATGGTAAAAAAGAGAAGTCTATAGTTGAATAATTGGATAGTACCAGATTATGAAAGCACTGAGGAGATCTTAAAAATCAGGGAAAGAAAAGTGGATTTGGGCTTTTTCTTAAGCATGTTTACTACCGATTCTCAAGTGAGGATTCCTAAGTCCAGTCCTCAAAGTGACAAATATTGATTTGGTTATTACTTTTATGCATGATTATATGTTAGACTTAATTAGATGTTAAATGTTTTTTTTCCAATAATAAATGTGACTTTTTTTTTCTCCTTCCCTCTAGGTCAGCTTTCTTTCTATGATGCAAACTCAAAACAGTTGTTGTATTCCTTTAAGGCAAAATTTACTCAGCCAGTACTACCTGGTTTCATGGTTAGTACCTAATTTATATTTGGTTTGGCAACTTTAAGAAGAATATCTATGCTATCTATTTGGGCAAACACAATATCTTATTTTTTTCTTATATTCCTTTTTCTTTCCCCAGTCTACCTCTCCTACGTCTGTGATTGTATGTTTTTGGTATATTTTACTGAAGTAAGTGTTGAGACATAAAAGTCTGCAAATCATAAGCATGTAGTTTGATCAGTGTTTTCATAGGACTGCAGTCATTTTTGTAACCACGGTCTTGGTTAGGAAGTGGAACATTGTACCCATTTCCAGCCTCTAATGGCCCTCCTCCAAAGAGATTACTGTCTTGAGTTTTAATACCATAAATTCATTTGCCTCCCTTTCAACTTTGTATAAATGGAATCTTATAATATCTTTTGGGCTCAACTTACGTTTGTGAGATTTATGCATCTTTTTCCCTGGTGTGGTAGTTCACATAGTTTTATATGTATATGTATAGTTTTTCATTGTATGACTATATCGGGATTTATTTACACATTCTAATTTAGTTGACTACTTGAGTGCTTTCCCATTGGAGACATTTACAAATAGAACTTCCATAAATATTCTTGTTAATGTCATGCTTTGCCCAGTTCAAGGTGACAGAGATATTTTCTTTTGTTTTTTTCTTGTAACTTTATAATTAAAAAGTTTTACATTTAGGTCTTGATCCATTTTGAGTTAATTTTTATATGTGATACAGAGTATAGTTTAAGATCTGGATCGGTTTTTTTGCATATGGATATCCACATGTTCCAGTGCCACTTTCTAAAAAAGACTAACCTTTCTCCATTGATCTGCTCTTCCACTTTTGTGCTAGATATTTTGAGTAAATATTTCTGTAAATCACTTAATTTTCAATAAAATAATATGATAGTTTCATAATCAGTAGCATTTGTATTTCTAAAATTTATTTTTTATTGAAATAGAGTTGATTTACAATGTTGTATTAATTTCTTCTGTACAACACAGTGACTCAGGTGTACACACATATACTTATTTTTTCCTTGACTAAGCTGTTTACAGTATCTTAGTTCCCTGACCAGGGCTGCATCTGAGCTCTGGCAGTGAAAGCGCTGAGTCCTAATCACTGGATCGCCAGGGAATTCCTCTATACACTCTTTTTTATATTCTTTTCCATTATGGTTATCGCAGGATATTGGATATAGTTCCCTGTCTATACTCTAGGATCTTGTTGTTTATCTGTTCTCTATGTAATAGTTTGTTAACCCCAGACTCCCAGTCTACCCCTTCCCTAACCACATCCCCCTTGGCAGCCATGAGTCTGTTCTCTCTATCTGTGACTCTGTTTCTGTTTCATAGATAGGTTCATTTGTACTACATTTTCTTGTATTTTAAGAGTTATCATTACTGAACCTTAAAGTTTAAAAATTTTGGAATCTTAATTATATAGCAATGTGTTTCACAGTCTGCAAATTCTTTGTAACTATACTATGGTTACTGAGTAAATATTGAATACTTAGGATATAGTTGAAGCTGGGAATACATAAAAAATTTCTAGAATCTCCCTTGCTTTAATTTAAGCTTGTCTGCTACATACATGGCAGTTGTTGATAGTTTAAATGATTCATATTTTCACATTTTAATTCTCTTGACTCTATTCCATATCAGTTATCATTTACTTTACTGAATGATAGCTGCTTTGTTCAATACAAGTGAAGCAGTTTTATCTTTCACAAACTCATTCACATTTATGATAATAGAATATGGCAAGTATATTTGGATATTGCCATTTGTGTTTTTCTCAGATTATCTTAGAGAATTATAAAAGGGTTCTTATTGTTAACAAGTTAGGGAAGAAGCTAATGGGATTACTCTGTTAACAGAGGGGTGTTAGATTCCTATAGTTTTAGGCCACAACCCATTATCAAACTCCAAGGTAGTAATTGGGATGAGAAAGATGAGTCTTTGTGTACTTCTCTTGGTTGGAAACTTTAGTATCAGTAATGATAGTATCTTTTGACTAAATTAATCCAATTTAGTCTCTAAATTTCTACAGCCCTATTTCCCTCTTGTGTGTAGCTACAGTGAGTTATGCTGTCATAAGACTTCCTTTGGCCAATATGATTCTAAAAGACCCCTGAGTTAGCCTTTCTACTTCCCCTCAGTTCACATACGAAGGTTTTCTATTTGGAATTTGATGATGTTCACTTGTGTTCACTTATTTTCAGATGGAAAAATGTCAGGATCCCTTAAGTTTTCACTTGGTTTGAAGTCTGACTGCAGCTTTGTTTCTGTCCTCTCTTAGGTTTGGTGTGGTGGACTTTCTTTGAGTACTGGGATGCAGGTTCCAAGTGCTGTGAGGACTCTTCAGAAAAGTGAAAATGGAATGACTGGCTCCACTAGCAGCTTAAACAATATTACTCAGTAATGCCTACTCAGAATATGTTTATCTTCCCCCACTCCTTTTTGATTGGGTGGCCTTTTCCGTGCAGTTACTAATCGCAGCAGTTTACAAGTGGTAGAAGTCAGGTTTGCTACCTTCTGCTCTAAGGTCTGGAATCTGTTCGCATCCGGCATCTCGTAGGAAGCATTCACAGGCGCCTGCTGTGGGTTATCAGAGAAGCAAGCAGACATCTAGCAAGAAACTGATGTTTTAAAAAAAAAAAAAAGAAACTGATGTTTTGAAGAGTAAATGGGAAAAAAAGGCAGTGTTTAAGTAGTTACATAGAAACTCATTTTTGTGTTTCTTGGATTACTTTGACTATTCTAAAATGTTTAGTTATATATGGTAGCCCTAGGACCTGAGGGAAAAGCATTTAAATCTTTCCTCTATACATCCCTTTTTTAAATGTCATCATTACCTATTATTTAATTCTTACACTGAAGCTTTAAAACTGTACACTCTTCCATGGTTTTCTAAAAAACTGAAAAAATTGATTGGGCGTGCTAGAAAGGTTTTCTTAGTAGTTTATTTTTCCCCTTTTATAAATAAGTTGAGGTTTGCTAAATGATTGTCTTTTATTTTTCAACTAGATTGTATATCATTTTCTTCTTTCCAAATATTGTGACATTTCTCTCACAGTTTATAACTCAAAATAGAGAGTGGACAGGAAGTATTTCTAGATATAATAGCTTTAAATTGCCCAAATTTCAGTTTTTTACCTGCTGCAAAGGGATATTCTTAATACATTACCTTGTTTAATTAGACTTCTTTCCATTATTTTGCATGATGGGTAAGATTTTTTAAAGCTTTATATTTTTTGATTTTTTTGTCTAGTTTAATAGAAACTTTAATAGTTTTGATAAAATTCCCACTTGAATTTGGTGTAATAACTGGTAATAATTATGCTTATTTTTAACATTTTTAGTAAGGTGAAAGATCATTAAAGCTATATAGAAAGCAGAAAAAGCTAACTATTCAAGTTTTATCTATAAGGAATAGGTTATAAAGGGAGGTGCCTAAAACTATTCTTTACTGAAGTCATCTATATCTGCTTTTTAATAAGATGGAATGGTTAAAAACAAGAGTTTTGAAAAAACTATGTATCTCTGACTTATTTGGCACATGAATTTTTCAGACATACCTATTCAGAGGTTATTTTTCTCTGTCTTTTTGCTACTTCATTTGCTTTCTAAAGGATCATAATTCTTCAAAAAACAAAATCAACATAGAGTGATCTTTACCATACGTAAGGAAGATGTGTTAAACCATGAGTAATACCCATGATTATTGAGCAAAGCATTTATATTTTTTAAGTTGATTAAAATTTGTAACAAGTTCTTTGAGCCAAATTGAAAGTTGTCATTACAGTATTTAAGAATTCCTTGAGCATTTTCAAGAGGTCTGGGTTTGTATATTCCTTAATTTTTGAAGCTGTTATTTTCTCATATTGACTTTCTTCCATTCATATTTTAAGTATATTGTCTTATGATACCTTTCTCCCTAGAAGTGACCATTGCTGTGTACATTTTAGTTAGTTACTATGTGAAAGACTTGTGGGATAGGAACAGCTCAGTCTCTCTTAAAGTTTATTGTTTACTGATGGGATGTTTTGTTCTTTGTAAAACAAATCTAATGAGGAATTTTATTCAAACTGGGTATTCATTTTTCCAGAGGAGAGTCATATCTATACCATTGTCTGATAACATATTTTAAAAAGCATAAGGCAGTTTAGAGTATGACATTGTCAGTAGATATTGTTTTGATTCTCTAAATATATATAATTTTGATTTTTGTTTTTCCTAGAGATTTTGAAAGAATTTTTGGATGTCCTGTTCTCTGCAGCAGGGTTATTGCAGGACCTAAGGAAACAGGAAGTTATAATTCTCTCTCATAGAGTTAAACCTGAAAGCAGTAAGTTAGTGGTGGAGCTCCTTTATGTGGACAGTCATGTATATTTTAACAAAAATGACACTGAAAAAGCCAGAGGTTCTTATATAAAAACTTTTACTATTATGTCTGTATAATTATATCCTGTTTTTAATTTTAAGTGCCTTCTTCCTCTTAAGCATGCTCTCACTCCATGCCCCATGCATTGTCAACTGATACTTAAACCAGAGACCATTATGTAATGCTGGTGAGGAGTTCTATTGCAGGGGCATGAGGAAAGGAAAATACTAGTCAGGGGCTGGAGGAGTGCATATGATTCTTGTGTGTGGTCATCCCATCATTTGAAACCCTTCATATAAAATATTCTAGTATCATTTGGAAAAATTCATTTGAAGTAATACTTCAGAATAAGAATCTGGGGTTTCCCTCTTACTATGCTTCTTCTTAAAGGTCCCCCCCCCCAAAAAAAAAACGAAAACACAAAATGTGTGGACTTATAGGTTAATTCATTTACGATTATTTGTGTTAAGTTAAATTGGAGGAAGTTTGTCATTCTCATTTTCAAACTAGAAAATAATAACTATAGTGCCTATTTACATAGTCTCAAATTAAGGTAACTGTTAACTTGACACAATATATACATTCTCATTAACATTGGAATTAAAAAATATTGAGATTTTTTTGCTCAATTGAAGACATGAAAAGTTGATATACTCTTTAAAATATTTTTTTTTTTACTCTGTTTTGACAGGTCAAACGATTGCTTTCTACAAAAGAAATGCATGAGAGGTTAATGGTAGTGGATATACCACAGGTGTAAAAAATTATGTTTTATAAAAATAAACACTTAGTATTGCCTTTCTCTTTTAGCAGTTGAATCTCAAACCAGTTGTAGTAAACTGGATAAAAAATGAAGGAGTTGCCTTAAGCACTTTAGAAAAAATAATTTTTTTACATTTCGTTTTGACTCTTTGGACTGACTGTCACATACATCTTTAACTTTTCGTAAATATGTACATACCAAATATTTACTAAGTGCACATAGAAATTTAATATACAGTAATTCTTTGAATGTTCCAGGTGTAGGTAGACAATTTGAAAGTATTAAAGGTGTGCCTGTCTGTACAGGGGTTTAACTGATGGAATCTACTATTTTGACAAACCATGAACTGCTGCTGTACAGCTAGACTTCACCGAATTTGTTCTGCAATCATTTTCCCCCATATTGTCATCTGAAGAGACATACTGGCTTGGTTTTATTTGCTCACTTATGAAATTAAAGTATGCGCAGTATTATGTATAATTTGAATTTTTGTGCTGATCTTCAGTGATATAAAGAAGAAAATAATTTAGTTAGGCTAAGATACTCTTATTTCATGACTTACCCAGAATACTTTAAATCACATAAAATTATTAAGTTACTTAGTGTCTTTTGGAAACATATGGGGAAAATTGGAAAAGGATATATATGAAAAATGATTATTTCAGAGTATTCATTTTAGAAGGGACAGTGTAGACTTCCATAAAATATGTGAATCTGAGCTAAACAGACTAAGGACTGTATTTAAAAATCATCATAATTCTTTCGGAGAAAACCCCATATTTGTAAGATCAGTATTCATTCATTTGTTAATTTGTGTAACAAATATTTAAGTCTGGGATGGCAGTCATACTTTCTATTCAGATTTCCTAACTTTGTGAAGTTTGATTTTTTGTGCGTACAGTGCTTTTGCTGCTTTTGAGAGGTATGACAAAGTTTGCATCTTAAAAACAATGTTTTTGCTAATCAGTCAGAAATTTTAAAAAGTAAATGTTAAGAGTTTATAAAAAATTATAATTAACTGCATGTAAAATGGTTCACCTATATGTAGTCATGTAAGATGTTTCTGAAAAAGTTTCTTCCTTGATTTTATTTTTACACTGAATATATTATTTTAGGGAAGTGAATGGTCAGCATAAATAACCATAAAGTTATTTGTTATTTTACATTTATATTTCATAATGCCAGTGCTGGAGCATTTATAAGTGATCACGGATTTTCCTTAATCATTGCAGAAGGATTACCTCGTAGTTAGTATAGTTTAAGTTTTATGTGTATCGTACAGTATTCATATTATGCAAATACTTGTGATCCCGATGTCACAGATGATAGCTTTGTTACCTGGAATATTTGATTAATGTAAATAAGCCTTTTGAGTAATTTGGAGGTTAACTGGATCACACATGGTATATGTTTTTGTTGAAAATATATTGTTGGGTATGCCATATAAAGGTTAGTATTGACTTATAAAATAAATATCAGAGATTACCATAGTACTTTTCTCCTCAGACTACTCACATTCAAGTTAAAACAGTATTTGTTATTTCTGAGTCAGTATAAGGTACTGACTTTTGCTTTGTAATCATTTGAGCTGTGTTAGTTTAAACTGGTATATTTTCTTCATGGTACCCAATCAATATATACTGGTTCTTGGGGATGAACGTGCAGAGGATTTCACAGTATGTAGGACAGCCCGTAGGTTAATGTGTTTGCTTTGCCTTGGAGCTACTTAAGTTTATTGTAAGTGATTGGTAAAAGATATTTTTGTTAGTGTTAGAACATTTTGGAGAGCTTAAGGGTTATGAGAATGCTTTTTTTTTTTTTTTTAACATTTCCAAAATCTCTTAAGATACCAAAGCATTGCGTCTAATTTACCTTTTAGGGGAGATTCTTTAAAATCAAATTTATAACTAATTCATACAATAAGATATATAATAGCTAAAGTTTTGAAATGATTTGTATTAAAAACCACTAGTCTTTAAATTTTCTAGATATAACAAAAATATTTTGGCTTAGTTTCTTTTAAAGTATTTAAAATTAATCACCTTAGCTCTACCATATACTATATCTGTGATCTCTACATAATCACTTATCATCTTTGGGCTTCCATTGCCTTACAACAATGTAACTTGTTCAGCCTACCTCACAGGGCTGTTGTGAGGAATAAAATGAAATGGAGGATATGAAATAGATTCAACCACAGTAAAATGCTATGTAAATGTGAAGTATTACTTTTAGTTAATAATGGACTTCAGTGTTTGGATACCTCTAGATGCCATTTACTTTGATAAAGCATGTGCTTAAAGTGGTATCACCAGGACATGAAATTTGATTTTTTTTAAAAGCCTGATTAAAATATCCTTTAACATTTTTAGTTTATGCATGACTTGTGGCCTTTTTGTATTTTCTCATCAAGGTGTATTCTATATCAAGACTTCTAGAACTGTAAAATTTCTCCCATAGCATTAATATGTGTCGGAGTAGAATAATAGCATAAATAAATGATTTAAGCTGTGTTTCCATCCAGGCATTTGCACTTTCATGACTGCCCAATGCCACTTGCAAAGACTGAATTTGGCCTAAATAATTCTTTGCAAAATATCAGCTTTGGAATGGTTAAACAGTTTGTTGTCATTGGATAGATGATATAAGGTGTATGTGACCATTTAAAACATTTGATAACTTTTGTTGCATTATCATTTTTAAAAACACAGTGACACATTTCAAAACTCTGTTATCCTAGATATCATTTATCTCTCCTAACATAACTTGTTTTGCTTCAAACTGAATTAAGTGGCTTACAAATTATCTTGATCCACAGATTATTTGGTTTTTCTATCATCTGGACATGATTTTGCTATGCAGTTCTGATAATAAAAATTCTAATTCCTCAGGTTTAATGTTTAAGTTAAAAATGAACATTAATGAACTACTTACAATGTACGCAGTGCTGAAAACTAGTGTTTTATAATAAGCATTTTGCCTCATTTTTTTGGAAGCAAGACAAAGCTTTTAAAATGGTTTTTGAAATTTCAAAATAGAGTATTCAAGATAGAGTAACTTGTATGTTGAAATGATTTTATGTTCTGTATAGAATAACCAAATTCTTAAAAAAGCACCTGGAATATCTCATCTAAAAATTAAACTTTTTTTTTCTTGCTTTCTTTTGCTTCAGTTCTTGCATTTTATCCACTCTTATTAAATATCTACAGTGTGCTGTTGAGCATCAGAGATAAAAAAGCCATTAGGAATTTTGCCTCCAAAGGTTTTTTTTTTATTTTAGAGCAGCGCTATTCAACGCAATTGTTTGCAATGACAGAACGTTCTGTAACCTGGGCTGTCCAACACAGTAAGCCACTAGCCACAGCCAGCTGTTGAGCACTTTAAATGTGTATAGCTAGTTCAATGAGGGAACTAAAATTTTCATTGTAACTTAAATGTAAAGAGCCACATCTTGCTAGTATTAATACCTGCTGCTTGTACAGTGCAGCTATAGATGCTGTAACTCTTATATAAACCAGGAACTTAGTTTCTGTCTTTGGAAGTTGTCACATCTTGGATTACATTTTGGTAGCTAAGACAGAATCAGAAGCTAAGATTTTTTAAATTTATATTGTAACTTGAAACCAGTTTGGGAGATAAAACCAGTCAACGACCAGACAAGGCTGGAGCTCTTGTAACTAAGATCATTTTTACCAAGAGAAGAATGAAGAGATACTATATAGTTTTGAGTCACAGGGAGAAGAGTATGACAAAGATACTGAGAAACCAATACCTTCATACAGAAAATGTTTTCCAAGGATGATTTCTTTGGACAAATATACAATTTATGGGTTTCATAAAGTTTTTAAATAACTAATTTAAAGATGGAGTGTGAAGGGGTGCAACGTTTCTGGAGAACAAGTAATATCAAGGGGTTCAGTTCATTCGCTCAGTCGTGTCCGACTCTTTGCGACCCCATGAATCGCAGCATGCCAGGCCTCCCCGTCCATCACCAACTCCCGGAGTTCACCCAAACTCATGTGCATTGAACCGGTGATGCCATCCAGCCATCTCATCCTCTGTCATCTCCTTCTCCTCCTGCCCCTAATCCCTCCCAGCATCAGAGTCTTTTCTAGTGAGTCAACTCCTCGCATGAGGTGGCCAAAGTATTGGAGTTTCAGCTACAGCATCAGTCCTTCCAATGAACACCCAGGACTGATCTCCTTTAGGATGGACTGGTTGGATCTCCTTGCAGTCCACAGGACCCACAAGAGTCTTCTCCAACACCAGGTTCAAAAGCATCAATTCTTTGGCACTCAGCTTTCTTCACAGTCCAACTCACATCCATACATGACCACAGGAAAAACCATAGCCTTGACTAGACAGACCTTTGTTGGCAAAGTAATATTTCTGCTTTTGAATATGCTATCTAGGTTGGTCATAACTTTCCTTCCAAGGAGTAAGTATCTTTTTAATTTCATGGCTGCAGTCACCATCTGCAGTGATTCTGGAGTGCCCAAAAATAAAGTCTGACACTGTTTCCACTGTTTCCCCATCTATTTCCCATGAAGTGATGGGACCAGATGCCATGATCTTCGTTTTCTAAATGCTGAGCTTTAAGCCAACTTTTCCACTCTCCTCTTTAACTTTAATCAAGAGGCTCTTTTAGTTCCTCTTCACTTTCTGCCATAAGGGTGGTATCATCTGCATATCTGCGGTTATTGATATTTCTCCCGACAATCTTGATTCCAGCTTGTGCTTCCAGCCCAGCATTTCTCATGATGTACTCTGCATATAAGTTAAATAAGCAGGGTGACAATATACAGCCTTGACATACTCCTTTTCCTATTTGGAACCAGTCGGTCGTTCCATGTCCAGTTCTAACTGTTGCTTCCTGACCTGCATACAGGCAGGTTTCTCAAAAGGCAGGTCAGGTGATCTGGTATTCCCATCTCTTTCAGAATTTTCCACAGTTTATTGTGATCCACACAGTCAAAGGCTTTGGCGTAGTCAATAAAGCAGAAATAGATGTTTTTCTGGAACTCTCTTGCTTTTTTGATCCTGCAGATGTTGGCAATTTGATCTCTGGTTCCTCTGCCTTTTCTAAAACAAGCTTGAACATCTGGAAGTTCACGGTTCACATATTGCTGAAGCATAGGAACCTGGAATGTTAGGTCCATGAATCAAGGCAAATTGGAAGTGGTCAAATAGGAGATGACAAGAGTGAACGTCAACATTCTAGGAAGTCAGCGAAGTAAAATGGACCGGAATGGGTGAATTTAACTCAGATGATCATTCTATCTACTACTGTGGGCAGGAATCCCTTAGAAGAAATGGAGTAGCCATCGTGGTCAACAAAAGAGTTCGAAATGCAGTACTTGGATGCAATCTCAAAAACAACAGAATGGTCTCTCTTTGTTTTCAAGGCAAACCATTCAATATCACAGTGATCCAAGCCTATACCCCAACCAATAATGCTGAAGAAGCTGAAGTTGAACAGTTCTATGAAGACCTAGCAAGACCTTTTAGAACACCCCCCCCAAAAAAAAAAAAAATCAAGGTATTAAAAACATATAAGGAGTATTCCTGCAATGGTAAGGAGTCTGCCTTCAGTGCAGGAGACCTGGGTTTGATCCCTGGGTTGGGACGATCCCTTGGAGAAGGAAATGGCAACCCACTCCAGGATTCTTGCCTGGAAAATCCCATGGATGGAAGAGCCTGGCAGGCTATAGTCCATGGGGTTGCAAAGAGTCGGACACGACCAAGCTACTTCGCTTTCACTTGAAATGTTTAATTCCATTTCTAGGTATTTCTGTTACATATAGTCACAAACAACGTTGCTAGTGGTAAAGAACCTGCCTGCCAATGCAGGAAACTTAAGAGATGAGGGTTCAACCCCCAGGTCAGGAAGATCCCCTGGAGGAGGGCATGGCAAACCACTCCAGTGTTCTTGCTTGGAGAATCCCATGAACAGAGGAGCCTGGCAGGGGAAGGTTCATGCAGTGACAAAGAGTTGGACATGAGTGAAGTCGGCATGCATGCACACACGCACGTTGCAGCATTATTATAGCAAAACACAACCTAATTGTTAACAGTGCACTACCATGGTTGGAGAAGGAAAAGGCACCCCACTCCAGTACTTTTGCCTGGAAAATCCCATGAATGGAGAAGCCTGGTAGGCAACAGTCCATAGGGTTGCAAAGAGTTGGACACGACTGAGCGACTTCACTTTCACTATGCTTCTGATGGATTCCCTTTTCTATGTTGCTGCACAAGTTGTATACTTGTGTAAATATATTCTGCATGTGAAGTTGCTCAGTCGTGTCCGACTCTTTGCGACCCCGTGGACTGTAGCCTACCAGGCTCCTCCGTCCATGGGATTTTCCAGGCAAGAGTACTGGAATGGGTTGCCATTTCCTTCTCCAGGGGAATCTTCCCTACCCAGGTATTGAACCTGGGTCTCCCGCATCGCGGGCAGACGCTTTAACCCCTGAGCCACCAGGGAAGCTTACCCCCTCCCAAAATGTTATATAAACCATTTTTGGAATTGGCTTCCTCAATTAGAGAAACTTTTCCTTGATATACCAGTCCTAATGTGCCTGACTGGATTTCTGGGACAAGACCTCAGGAAATTGTGTACATTCCACTTTTTTGTCCAACTGTCCCTTATTACACCTCATTTTACTTTTACACTGCATGGTACTAGTAGTATGTTTATGCCCATTTTGCACAAGGTCATGGGATTAGATAGTACCTCCAGGTAACCCTACACAGTTGAAACTTGTAAATGGGAGGGTTTTCATGATACCATGAAATGGAAAGAGCAAGCCCAACAGTATATGTAGCATGATACCATAGGGATGGGCATGTACACTGAGACTTGGGCAAGAAAGGGGTCCCTGCCCTGATCCTCAATCTCAGGCTGTATCTTTCCACAGAATGAACAAGTGAAGCTGGTGAAGAATTGTGTCCACTCCTGGTCTATGTTCCACTACCCACTATGAACGCGACAGCCAGGATCCCATAATCCCCTGTCCCACCAGCCCAAAGCTGGCTTCCATAACACATGCAGGCCTCTTCCCCAATCCATCCTGAAGACATTCTGCACTACAGACATACACCGCTAGACTCAGGGGAGGCAGTTCAGGAGTTTGGATGTGCAGACTGGGGTGTCCCATTTTCATGCTACCAGGACCCTTTGGCAAGCTACAGCTAGAGGCTGAAAGGAAACAGTCCCAGGGGACTTCAGGGAGAACAGGCTGACCTGGTTCTCCTGTTGTCGCTTTCCAGCACATGTCTGACAATTCAATCTTGAACCTAAATTTCTGTTCCTTGAGAAGAAATATTTACCAAGGTAGAAGTCTATATGTTATATGATCAGCTCTTACGTATTTAGACACTTAAATCACGATTGGCCTCCATTTCTATCTACTCTTTTGCCCCAGACCCCACCATGTTAAGAATGGGCCAGGATGTGTATGTGCTACTGCGTCTGAATGATTTTTAAAAGATGGATATCTGCTAATAATAGGGACTGTTTTTAGCAATCCTTGTACCCCTCCCCTACTGGACTGGCTAACCAAGTTAAAGTAACTGACTGTGATTCACAGTGAGTTGAAGGCTCACGGCTGGGCTCCCCTCTGGTATACTGGAGAAGCACTGCTCCTGCCAGTTGAATAGTATGTATACCTCTAGTTAGCTGTTTGTTCCCCAGCTTACTTGTGCCAATGGCATTGTTGTATAATTTAAATATTACATAAACCAATGGAATTCAAGTACGAAAAGTTACTTATAAGGAAGGTGGGGGGGGAACTTCAGTGATGAAGATCAAGTTGTTGACGAGTTAGTTGTATCCAAGATATTTTTTTTTCTTTTTTTTTTATTTTATTATTTATTTTTTTATTTTCTTTTTTTAATTTTTTTTTTATTTTCTCATGATGTACTCTGCATACAAGTTAATTGTAAATTATAGAGGATTACAAAAAAGAAAAATAAAAATAAAAATCTAGGACTCTGAATAGAGATTCCTTCACTTCTATCTTTAAGTTCCTGGTCCACTTTAAAGAAACATACCAGAAGGTATAGATGATCCATTATGTCTCTGGTTTATGTAAGAAAAGCTAGTCAGTTGGTCCACATTTATAAAGACCATAGTTTAAATCAAAAGATTGGCAGTGTTAGGAATTGCCTGCAAGTCCAGTGGTTAGGACTTTGTGCTTCCACTGCAGTGGACATAGTTTAGATCCCTGGTCAGAGAATCAGGTCTCCTGAATGCCTGAGGCGTGGCTAAAAAAAAAAAAAAGATTGACTAATGTAATCCTTTATTACAACTGTCTTTTTTAAGCTTTACATGGAACAAGACTTTTTATGCACTTTACATTTATGAACCTGATAACTTTCCCCTTTTCTTGTTTATTATGACAGTTTTCAAACATGCATGTATGCATGTGTCTGACTCTTTACAACCCAGTGGATTAACCCACCAGGCTCCTCTATCCATGGAATTTTCCAGGCAAAAATACTGGAATCGGTTGCCATTTCCTTCTTCAGGGGAACCTCCAGACTCAAAGATTGAATCCACATCTACGGCACTGGCAGGCAGATTATTTACCACTGAGACACCTGGCAGAAGAGTAGAGAGGCTATTTACAGTGAGCACGTTTATGCTCATCATCTCGATTTATCAATTGTTAACATTTTGCCATGTTCGTCATTTTTAAGTTCTAAAAAATTTCACCCATAAGTACTGCAGTATACGTCAATGATGATGACACAGCCACATTCTATTAACATTCTTAGCAAAATTAATAGCAATCCGTTAGTATCATCTAGGCTCAGTCTGTATTAAAATTTCAGTTGTCTCAAAAATGTGTTTTTATGGTTACTTTTAAAAAATCAGGGTCCAGACAAGGTCCATACATTGCATATGGGCATATGTCTGATTTTGCATTAGTTCCCTCCACCACCTTTTAAATGCCATTGATAAAGAAACTGGGACATTTGTCTTGTAGAATGTCCCACATTATGAGCGATTCTCTATAGCCTCTGTTAAATCGAGAGTTATGGTTAAATGTGGGTTCCATTTTTAGGCAAGAATCTTTCACAGGTAGTGCTGTGTACTTTCTGTTACATCACATCTGAAAGTGCACGGTGTGATGTTGTCCCAGAGTTAATGATAAGGTTGATCAGTGGGTTCAGGGGGTTCCAGCCTAATCCATCTATTAAGAAATTCCCCATCAACATTTTAACTTAATTTTAGCCTCTGCTGATGAGGGTTGTTGTTCTTATTTCACTAGGAGTAGCAATGATTGTTCTATCATTCCTTCTTTATTAGTTGGAATTTTCATTAGCATTTTGATTAACACTGAAATCCTGTTCTAATAAGAAAGGCAGGATAAATGCTCAATGATTTTATCAAGTTTCAGGGTAGTGAGTTCATGCCCTGGCACACTTCAGTCTTGACTAATGAGTTTCACTTGTAAGGAACAATGAAGTCAAGAATTTCTATGTATGTTCTGTATTTCAGTTAATGGCAGTTACTCATTTTGATGCTCAAAATTTACCATCTTCAGTCTTTTAGGTGAACACCTGTATCCAATGAGCCCATGAATCTTTGGTAACTTCCTCTGAGTGTTACCTACTTTTTAAATTAACCTACTACTAGTCCAAGTAATAAGAGGGCTCTGTGTAAAACTGAGTCCCCTAAAACAGTTCCTCTGGTGACTTTATAATTAACCTCTTTATCCCAAACCTTATTTCTTATTCCCCATTTCAGAATTGAGTGTCAAAAGGGGGGACTGTAACGAAGCAGGACCCTAGGGGACCTTCCCTGTGACAGACAACTCCCCCACCCCCACCCCACCCCACCATGTCCTCCACCTGCCTCTTGTTTGTAGAAAAGCTTTAGTCTCCCAGTGATTCTCAAAAGGCTGGCTCAATAGTTAATGATTAGGAAACAGGAAGATGTAAAAACAAAGATGCTAAGAACTGACTCAATGGAAAAGACCTTGATGCTGGGGAAGATTGAAGGCGGGAGGAGAAGGGGACAACAGAGGGTGAGACAGTTGGATGGCATCACTGACTCGATGGACAGGAGCTGGTGATGGACAGGGAAGCCTGGTGTGCTGCAGTCCATAGGGTGGCAAAGAGTTGGACACGACTGAGAGACTGAACTGAGAAAGAAAAGCAATTGGGCCAGGAAACTGGCAACAATTTAGACTATAAACCAGACACAGAATTATCAAACTCACAGTTTGCCTGAAAGATACAAAGGTCTGATTTACATAGCCTTAAGTTATTTTAACAGGAAGCTGACCCCCACCTGATGAAAACTGCTGACCATAAGCACACAGACCACACACTGGTTGAAAACAGAAGATTGGTGATGCTGGAAACTTCACCTTGATGCCAACCAATCCAAGAACACACAAGCTGGTCACGCACCCTGCTCCCTCCCTCATACTGCCTTTACAACATTTGTCTCCTAACTAGCAATTTGGAGATAGCCTTAGGACAGCAGGCCACCGTCTTCCCAGGTTGCGGGCCTCTTGAATAAAGCAAATTTCCCTTTTCTGCTAACACTCGGCTCGAGTACTGGCCTTTTGGGCAGCAAGCAATGGAACTGGATTCAGTACTGGTGTTGTCTGGTTACATACAAAATAAATCAGTATGTACACAGAAAACTGCAAGGAAAAGTAAGAAACATAAGGAACATAACCCTGAGAAGTAAGAAAAACACTTTTATGCATTTCAAAAAAGTTCAGATTCCATGTGCATTATTGAGCATTTCATAAAAGCATTCTTCTAGAAGGCACAAAAATGTATATATCATGCATCAAGTTGGAAACCAAGTTAACCCACTAAAAATAATTCAGGGTGTAAGAAAATGTATATACAGTATTAGGTATTAGTACAAAAATTGTTATACATACCAGCACTACTACTATTATAAAATGCTGATTTCAAAGTGAAAAAAAAGTTTAGCAAACTACTCAGATATATGAGGAGAGTATTTTCATTTTTCACCTTGGGCTGATAATATAAATTTTTGTAGAAAGAACTTAAAATTACAGTGATTTGTTTAGTGCTTTATAGTTTTAAAAATTATGTCGAAACTGATTCATATGTGTTCCTTTACAGTAATTCGTTGGATTACAGTTAAAAGTTATTCCAGTCTGGAACTGAATGTGTATTTCCAGAATTTAACAGGAGTGTAACAGTTTGCTGGAGCTTGGATGTTCCCCAGGCACCTCAACCTCAAGAGCAATATTAACTCAGTTGTTTTCCACGTGGATCAGTGGTAAAGAATCCGCCTGAAGACTCAGGAGAGACGGGTTTGACCCCTGGGTGGGGAAGATACCCTGGAGGAGGAAATGGCAACCTACTCTAATATTCTCGCGGGAAATCCCATGGACACAGGCGCCTGGCGGGCTACAATGCATGGGGTCGCAAACAGTCGTACCAGAATTAGCGACTACACAGCTTAGCGATTGAGCACGACAATCGTTTCCCACTCCATACCCCGTCTCATCCGATGGCACCGAAACCAGAATCTGGAGTTACTCTGAATCCCTCTGCAGAGCATACACACTAAAAAATTATTCGTTGCTTATATGAAGTTCATATTTAACTGGCGTCCTATATTTTATCTGGCAAACCCACACACTTTGGGGAACACACCTCAGCGGGTGCCTCTCCAATTCTTGGACCACTTCCTAAAATCTCAGATCGCCTCTGTGCGCTGCTGTAGTAGTTACCTAGGCAAGAGATATTATTTAAAAAAAAAAAAAAAAGCTTCGCTACGTAGCTTAATCCCCCAAACTAGAAAATTTCCGGGTTCAGTAAACTTCGGGTGGTGAGGAAGCGCCAGGGATCGTAGCCTGCCGGTGGCCGGTCTCCCGAACGTGCTTTACGCCGCAGACACCAATCAGACCGGTGCGCACGACTCCGCGCTTGAAGGCCCCTTTTGCAGCAGTTGCTGTGAGTGCCGTAAAGCGGAGTTGCCGCCGCTGTTGGTTGAGGTAAGATGTGAGAGGCGCTGCTTGGTCTCCGGGGATGGGCGGGCATCTCAGGAGGGTGTCGCCGGTGGCTCGGCTGCCGTCACTGGGCATTCGCCCAGCTCTCTGGGCACCTGCCCTGGCCCAGACAGGGCACAGGTTGAGCGCCCCTCCGGGCGGGGAATACTCAACGTGGCGGTCCACGAGCACCTCAGGGAGGGTGTGCTCGGCTCCTCCTCTCGCTGCCACGCTTCTGGTCGTGTCAGCCACGAAAATCCTCCTCCCCGGATAGGACCGGATTTGGACTCCATCCAGACCCTTGTAGGACCCGGTTGGGGTCGTGACGTTTGAGTAGCGTCGTGAGAGCCGTCTCGGGGTTTGGAAAAGGATCTAGGGGGAGGAGGAGGACGTTGCAGGTTGTGGGGCTAGTGTGTGTAAAAGTGTAGAAGCACGAAAGGAGCTCCCCGGTTGGGGCAGCTCTGCGTATTAGGGGAATGGCTGGAGGGATGGGTGCGGAGACGGGAAGCCAGGAACCTGGCGGGAGCTAAAGAGGGGGCTCGACTGGGAAGGGCCTTGATGCCCCGTGAGGGAGTGTGACGGGCTTCCGCGGGCAGTGGGGGAGCTCCGATGCCTTTCTAGAGAGGGGTGTGTGAATTAGGCGTCCCTTCTCTCTTGCTTTCCCCCTGGATTCAGCTTTCGGTTCAGGTGGAGGGGTGTTTACTGACGCGTCCATTTCGTACGCTTAATTATGGGATGGACACTGCTAGCCGTGTAAGTAAAGTTTCATATGGCACTGACGTATGCCTTTTGTTTGCATTATCAACGCGGGGTGTCGGGAGAGACTGACAAGTAGAGAGCCGACGCAAGCTTCGGATAGGAGTCGGGGAACTGTGTTCAGATTTTGTCACCATCACCAGTTCTTAACTAACACACTTTTCTCTGGGCCTCAGATTTCTCAGATTAAACAGAACCTCGATGATATCAAGTTCTTTTTACTTTTTAAGGTAGTAGGTTTCCAAAGAATAAGCATCAGCCAAAATCACTGCAGATGATGACTGCAGCCATGAAATTAAAAGACGCTTACTCCTTGGAAGGAAAGTTATGACCAACCTAGATAACATATTCAAAAGCAGAGACATTACTTTGCCAACAAAGGTCCGTCTGGTCAAGGCTATGGTTTTTCCATTGGTCATGTATGGATGTGAGAGTTGGACTGTGAAGAAGGCTGAGCGCCGAAGAATTGATGCTTTTGAACCGTGGTGTTGGAGAAGACTCTTGAGAGTCCCTTGGACTGCAAGGAGATCCAACCAGTCCATTCTGAAGGAGATCAGCCCTGGGTGTTCTTTGGAAGGACTGATGCTAAAGCTGAAGCTCCAGTACTTTGGCCACCTCATACGAAGAGTTGACTCATTGGAAAAGACTCTGATACTGGGAGGGATTGGGGGCAGGAGGAAAAGGGGAGGACAGAGGATGAGATGGCTGGATGGCATCACCGGTTCGATGCACATGAGTTTGGGTGAACTCCGGGAGTTGGACAGGGAGGCCTGGTGTGCTGTGATTCATGGGGTCGCAAAGAGTCGGATATGACTGAGCGACTGGACTGAACTGAACTGTGAACAAATACAAAAGTGAGTGATGGAGCAGTGCATTAGAAATTGGGGAAAAAGAAGTCTGGAATTGGGCTGTACTTTGAGGATGGATAGAGTTTGAGTCATCCAGAACCATCTCTATTAAGCACCATAGATAAAGGTAGAGGCAGCAGGAATAAGCCTCTGGGAGGATAGAGAACTTCGGGAGGATGGCACTACATGTTGAAGGAACTTCAACTGAAAAGAAAGTGCAGTGTGTTCTAAAAAGGAAGAAAAAAGGAATGAGAGAAATGTCAACAATACACAGAACTTGATTTCTTGGATCTAAGTGATTGATATTTTGAACCTGTGTTTCTAAAAAGTGAATTTAAGTGCTGTTGATAAAAATGAGAATTCTGTCAAAATTCTAGGATGTGATAATGTATTGGGAGTATGGTGGTGCAGATTGTAGTTTTGTGTTGCCAATAACTAGCCTCTTGGGCTGTCATTGAATTCTAGATCCTATTTTCTTCTGTAAAATAATGTTGTTAGACTTAATGGTCTCTCTTCTCTAAAACTTGTAAAATGTGCGTCTGTGACGATGGAGAACTGTTCTCTTCTGAAGAGGGCAGGGAGATAGTTGATGGAGAATAAAAGGGTTAAATTTGAGGTGTAGGACATAGAGTTAAATATTTAGACAGCTGGAGTTTAAGAAAGTTAAGTAGTAAGGTTTCTCTAGAGATGTTAGTTAAAATCTTGAAAATGAGTTTGCTTTGAGGGAGAGACTGTAAAGCGTCACTCTAGGATGTGTGCGTGGATGGGAGACTAGAGAGATGACTGAAAGAGATGTAGAAATCTCCATGAGCAAAGACTCCTTTTCAAAAAGGACCACATTTTGGGGGTCAACATTTTACTAAAGTAATTTAACAGTATTTACAGTAAATATTAAGCAACCATTTCTGAGAACTCTGGCAGAAAATAAATAATTCAGATAGATACAGTCTCCACTGTCATTCTGATGTCTGTTCAGAAGTAATATCATTTACATGCTTATTTATTCAACAAATACTTATGTTTCATGCCTGGAATGTATAATGAAGAAGGCAGATTTTGTTCCTGTTGTCCCTCCATGTAAAGGCCGTAGTGTCTAAATCAGTGCTTTTCAAATTTTAATGCACATATGAATCACCTAAGGATCTTAAAGTGTAGATTAAATATAGCTTCTGAATCACTGGGTCTGCAATAGGGCCTAAGAACTTTTGACACGCTCCAGTGTGATGTTGATTTGTTGGTTTGAGGACCATGCTTTTAAGTAGCAAAGATTAAGCCATTACTACTACTTATTATCTACTTTATTAATAATTTTGTTGTCTTTATGAAAATAATATGTGTTCATTATAAAAATATCAGGACAGTGTAGAAGAGCATAAAGAACAATGTAAAAATCACACCAATCTCTATACTTAGAAATGACCATTATTGATATATTGGTGAACATACATCTAGATTTTATGTATGTACATATATTCACACTTACATATTGTACTAAGAACTTGATGCATGCTCAGTCATGTGTTTGATCCTGTTAGCTTTATAGTTTTACTGAGATCAGTACCCAAACATCTTCAACCAAGCAGTTAAGTACTTGCATTCTTGGGGGAAAGATTTTACCCAGTTACAAATAACTTGGTTTAATGCTATTCTGTTACTCCAAAAATTGGGGGATATTAAAATAATGAAAGCTTGTGATGCTGTAGTATTCGTTAATTGAGCCATGGAATGAGAGAATTTTTTTAAGTTTTTTGGAAAACTTAGTCATTTTTTTCTTCTCATTACAAAATCAATTGATATTCACATAGGGTAAATAAAAAGGAAAAAGAAAAACACCTACAGTCCTCCCAACCCAAAGACAACCACTGTTCTTACTCTGGTGTGTATGCTACTAAGATAGCTCTTAAATGACCCATGAAAATGACGTATGTAAACTATGTTTGGGTCAAAAGAAATCCTTGGTTCCTCAACTTTCTGCTGCCTTTGCAATAACCATAATCTTTTGTTTATACTATAGAGTCTTATCACAGGGAACAACTCAGAGGTTGCCTGGTGTCTGTAGGGTGTACATAGAACCCAGTAATATTTGTGAACTTAATGGAAAAAATGAATGAGGGAACAAACCAGACTGATCTATGTGACATAAACTCTGGCTGTCACTCTTCACCTGCTGGTACTTGCATTCACCACTTATCTCAAATACTTTTGTACTGTTCTGGGGACACAGCTTTTCTGGGGTAATGGAAATCCATCATAAATCTTTTACAGTCTATGTGTTTGAATTCTACTGTGGAAGAACATAGAATATGAAATACTGAGGAATATGGAAACATGACAGCCTCCTGTCTCAAGGAACTGTAACTGATTAAGACTGACTGCAAAAATAATACAACTACAAGTGCTGTGTGGATATAAATGAGGGGACCTTTAGTTATTGGACAGCAAAGGGAATGACTAGTA
This sequence comes from Oryx dammah, assembly GCF_014754425.2. Classification (NCBI taxonomy): domain Eukaryota; kingdom Metazoa; phylum Chordata; class Mammalia; order Artiodactyla; family Bovidae; genus Oryx; species Oryx dammah. The sequence continues at coordinate 93,609,183 of NW_024070185.1, forward strand.
GACTAAAGGTCTACTAGTTTTTTGTCTACTAGTTTTATTGCTAGCATTTATCATGTTCTAGGTACTCTTCAGTGCTTTACATGTCTTAATCTGACAGAACAGCCCTGTGAATTAAGTAAATTTATAGATCCATATTTTTTAAGATGGAGGCACAGAGAGATTAAGTAACCTGCCTAAGAACATATGTATATATAAGCAGCAAGTGGCAGAGCAGGATTTGGACATAGTAGTCTGTCTTCAGAGCCTATGGTCTTAACTACTCAAAAGACAGTGAGAGAGGCAGGGTGTTGGGGAGAAACTACTACACACAGAAGGAATAGCATAGACAAATGCACCAAGGTAAGAAGGCGCTGTATCAATGGGCTCACTTAGGGGATTAGTACTCAGTTAGCCGAGGAAGTCCTTAAAGCAGGGGAAAGTGACACAAAGTGTCACTGTAGAAATGACTGCACTTTGGTCCCTAAGATGGCATTTCAAGGAAAGCCTAGTAGTAGAGTACAGTTCTTCCTCAGTTTGATAAACTCATCATAAATTGAAAATGCGTTTAATGTACCTAGCCTGCTCAACATCATAGCCTAGCCTGCTGCTAAGTCACTTCAGTCATGTCCAACTCTGTGCGACCCCTAAACGGCAGCCCACCAGGCTCCCCTGTCCCTGGGATTCTCCAGGCAAGAACACTGCAGTGGGTTGCCATTTCCTTCTCCAATGCATGAAAATGAAAAGTGAAAGTGAAGTCGCTCAGTCGTGTCCTACTCTTAGCAACCCCATGGACTGAGGCCCACCAGGCCCCTCCGTCCATGGGATTTTCCAGGCAAGAGTACTGGAGTTGGGTGCCATCGCCTTCTCTACCCTAGCTTACTTTAAATGTCTTGAGGATACATATGTTAGCCTACACAGATGGGCATAATTGTCTAATATGAAGCCTATTTTATAATAAAGTATTAAGTATTTCATATAATTTATTGAGTACTACAGATGAAAAGCAGAGTGGTTTTTTAAAGTATTAAATATTTCATACAATTTATTGAGTACTACAGATGAAAAGCAGAATGGTCTTAAGTGTCAGTTGTTTACCTTGTGATCACATGGTTAGTTGGGAATTGTGTCTCACACTGCCGCTGCCCAGCGTCACGAGAGGTTATGTGGCACTTATTGCTAGCTGCGGGAAAAAAGTCAAAATTCAAACACAGTTTCTACTGAATGCTTGTCACTTTTGCCCCACTGTAACGTCAAAAACTGTAAGTCAAACGATAAGTCAGGGACTATCTGTATTCATGGAGGAGGCTTTTTGTTTAGGCAGAGTTAATGCCTTAAAAGTTGGCCAACTATACTGAAAATGGGAAAGAAATGACAGCTTTTAGAGGCACTGAGAAGAATGTATAGTTTGTTGACTCATTAGATAAGGAGTTAGAACTGTAAAAACTGTTTTAAAGATAATTGAGAAAATAGGGATACCATTAACAGAATAGAGGGGCAAGTCATGAAAAAATCTGTCTTGAAGGTGAACAATGGAGTTTAAGAGGACATCACCAGCAGTCTGGTGAAATATTTGTAAGTAGTAATCAGTCAGTAGACACGGGAGGTATATCTAATTAAATGATTAGGAACAGCGAATATAAAGAGAACATCCATCCAGATTTCATATCAAACACAGAACAGTACACTTTGTAGGCAATGCCACTTCCTTCACCCTTTTACTTTGCCCTCATAAATCAGTCCCCTCCTGTCTTCATTTTCTTTCTTATCTAGGTCTTTCATTTCAGATGTTCTCTAAAAGCTCACTACTCCATAGTCATTTCAGAAGGAGTTGCTGTGTATTTTGGATTTTTCTGGAGCATCAAATAGAGAGACTAATTTTTTAATCTTCAAATGTCAGCATTTTGAGAGCAGTTATATTGCAAAGGGTTAAGAAGTGAATGAGTGGTAAGCAGAAGAGACTTCTTAAACCCTTACAGTCTAACCTTTGTTTCTAGGTTACTGACTGTCTCGCAAAGTGAGCAATGAAAGAAAAAGAACAGTATATATAAAAAGGACCAGCAGTATTTAAGTAAGATGGATAGCATCTGTTGCTACTGGGGTGTTTTTGGCTTTGAACAGCTGAAAATGTTGACTTTTTTTCCCATCTTCTCTCTGAATACATCTTCAGAAGCATTTTCTCTTTATGTCTTCTAGTTTGCTACCTTATTTCAAAACAATGGCTTTGATTGTTTACACTACCCTCTTTCTTCTCTAATTTAGCCTCCTGTTTTATTTTGCAGTGCAGGACATATTTGAATCTCAATTCTGTCACCCACTATGCCTTCCTCGCATTCCTCAGTGTTCCTGAGTAAATTGGGTCTAGAGCATTGAGGGCACCAGGCTAACACACGTTATCTGCGAACGTAACTGCACTGCTAGGGCTGGTCATTTCTTGTTCAAGGGCCTCCGATATCAAGAGAGGTGATCCAGAAGCCACTAGTGGGTAGAAGTGTAATAAAAAAGTCAGACAGCTTGACATTCTTTCAAACAGATCCCTATCAAAATAATCCTCAAAAGAGTAGCAGAGAACGGGTATCACGTTAAGACAGATGCCAAAATTTTTTGTGCTGTTACCATTAAAGAACAAGTGATAACATGAAATGGCAATGGGAAGCTGAAAGAATATGAAATGCTGCTCTTGGTTGTAGTAGGAGCCTGAGAACTGTCTTGAGCTTCCTATCCTATACATCTTTCCCTCAAATTTGTGTGTGGCTGTCATCTACCACTAGTTTTTTCCAGGCTTTCTCATGCCTCGATACAAATTGATAATAAAGGACGAAAGAAAGGGTAAAAGAATGTGTTTGTTCTTGGCTGGAGGTGACAGTCTTGGTCTCTAGTTACACCAGGCTCAAAGACTGATAGGACTGATAACTCTGACACCCATAACCCATTAAAGGTTCAGTTGGGAAGCAGATCTGCCCATTCCTTTCTTCTTAATTGCCAAATACTAGTTCATGCACTAGTTAGAGCCTGTTTCCAAGTCATCTAAGACTAATTCTGTGCTGTAGTGTGAAAGTTGCTAAGTCATCTTTGACTTTTTGTGACCTCATGGACTGTATAGTCTCCAGGCCAGAATACTGGAGTGGGTCACCTTTCCCTTCTCTGAGGGAATCTTCCCAATCCAGGGATCAAACCCAGGTCTCCCTCATTGCAGGTGGATTCTTTACCAGCTGAGCCACAGGGGAAGCCCAAGAATACTGAAGTGTGTAGCCTATCCCTTCTCCAGTGGATCTTCCCGACCCAGGAGTTGAACTGGGGTATCCTGCATTGCAGGCGGTTACTTATATATTAGCCTTTGCATATTTCCGTTAGAACTTGAAGATACTTAGGTACTTAAACTTCATAATTCCCCTTAAAGTCCCCATTACATTTTTAAAAAACATTTTCTATCTCCTGCCACCATCCCATCATTTAAATTTACTATCTGTGTAGTGTTCTTCTTTTCCATTAGACATGATATACTGCTTTCTTTATGAAGCTTTACCTAAGTGTAAGTGAAAATACATTACTTGTCCTCCCGAGCATTTTTAATAGCTAAAATGTCCCATGTAAAGAGAAGTGTATACACAAATAATATTTTTCTTTTGCTTCGATGCTGTATTTCTCCATATGTTATTTTTAAATGTTTACTGTTCAGGAGTTAGAACTAAGTATGGGCATTAAACTCTAAAAATTCACTTTTTCATATTTTATATTGTTTTATTATAAAAGTTCCTGTAGGACAGAGAACTTTTAAAAATAAAACTTAAAAAAAATAGTTTTGTGTTCTCTTGAACATTGTGCAGTTATTTGAATATATGGAAAATCCCATGGATGGAGGAGCCTGGAGGGCTGCAGTCCATGGGGTTGCTGAAGGTCGGACACGACTGAGTGATTTCACTTTCACTTTTCACTTTCATGCATTGGAGAAGGAAATGGCAACCCACTCCAGTGTTCTTGCCTGGATAATCCCAGGGACAGAGGAGCCTGATGGGCTGCCATCTATGGGGTTGCACAGAGTTGGACACAACTGAAGCGACTTAGCAGCAGCAGCATACTTATTATTTCTGGATATTAATTCAATCATTTTTAGTGTGATAGGGGAGATGACTCATGTATTCTAATAACTGTAATTCAAAATAGAAAATAGTAAATGCCTTAGGGTTAGTTTCCTCTCTTGGTGCTCCATAGTAGCCTGTACTTACTTCTTCATAGCCATTACACTCTTGATAGTGTCTCTATATTTATCTCTGATACAGTCTAACAGAAACCAGAATAGTGTTTCTTAATAGATGTGAAGGTGGTAAGGATGGTGGTTGTGCGTTTTGGAAAATACTTCCCATGCTGTTCTTTAGGACTTCTTACCCTCCACCACCATCAATCACCATTCTTTTAAAAACCTTTATATACTCATCTCTAAAATCTTTGAAGATAGGGAACAGTATTTTACTTATTTTCTCTTCAGGGCTTAGCATTTTGTTGGCATCTCTCCCTTTTAAGGTAGACAGTAAATATTTATTCCTTGCAAGAAGGTAAGACTAGGAATTTATAGCTGGAAGAGATTGCTTCTGACTTGGAAGAGCATGAAAGACTTCATAAAGGAAGGTCATTGAGAGGAGCTGTGTAAAGAGGTATAGAACTGGTTCTCTGGAAATAGGTGAGAATACTTCAGACAAGAGGAAATGAACAAAAGCAAAGAGATAGCAAAGTGTCGTGTGTATTCCAGGAATACTTGGGCAGAGACAGACACTTGGGCAGTATGTGAAGTGGGAGAAAGTCTAGAAAATTTGCCTTTTGTTCAGTTAGATTGTGAATGCCCTTGAATGCTTCTGTATTTGACCCTTGAACAGTACAGCTGGTGGTGCCAAACCTCTGTCAACTGAAATAAAAACACACATCGTGAGAGCTGTTGAGTTTCAGTTTTATTTGGGAGACAGTCTCAGATAGTTCTGAGTAATTTCTTAGAAGAGGAGGTAGATAGGGGAGGTCAGTAGATACATAATTTTGCAAAAAGGTATATGCACTCGTGCACACATCTCTGTAGAAGTTTACTTCTAGTCACAAGGAACATGTATCTCAATTAATGATTTTAGTGCTTTTCTAAATATGGGAATATGTAAGAGTCCAGCTTCATAAACTGTTCTCCTGAAATATTTCCAACTATCTAAAGGCCTGTTTTCCCGGAGGACAGAGTGCTTCATCCTGCCCTTCACCCTGAATTCCTTTCACATATATTATAGGTTAGCAACTGCATTGGCTAAAGACTTGATTCTTGTACAACTGGATGGTAGGCACCATCCTTTACACTGTCAAAAATATACATGTAATAGAGTCAGCCCTCCATATCTGCAGTTCCATATCTACAAATTAAGTCAACAGCAGATCGTGTAATACTGTAGTGTTTATTATTGAAAAAAAATCTGTGTGTAAGTGGGCCTGTGTAGTTCAAATCCATGTTGTTCATGGGTCAAATTTATCTGAAACTTGAGCTTTACTTGTAGGTGGTAAGGAACCATTGAAAAATTTTGATGATGTAATTTGATTCATTTATCAGCAGCTTGGTATGTCTGTCAGTGTAAGATTATTAGTAGGCAGAAAGTGGAGCCTGGGACATCAGTTAGAATTAAGACATTTGTACAATTAGAGTTTAAATTAGAATGACAGTGAAGAAAGAAGAGGAAGTTGGTACAAGAGATATTTTAGAGGTAAACTCAATAAGCCTTGGCCTCTTAAGTATAACATTACTCATTTTAAAGTGGTAATTCCATTCCTAATGAAGAGATGGTGCTAGCAAAAAGGAATGTTTTGATGGGCTAATATTCTTATCTTTGCAGTTAGTTGAATTGGTTTGGCATTTACAGAAAATAAATAATGAAATAAACTTAATTGGATATCATCTTGATAATATAAATGTAGTTGTGATTGATGATATATTTTGGAGATTTAGTTCATGTAAGAATTAATAGTAGGTTAGAGTTATGTCCAAAAAGAGAACAAGATATTAATTTTGACTATATTTTTCTGTAGTGGTTTATATAGGTCTTTTATATTTTCTTCCCATTTGTTAATTCAAGCACAGGAAAGACTGGACTATAGCACACTCCAAGTGTTACTTTAGATTTTAGGAATCAGAGTACAATACATTGATGTACTTTTTAACACAATTACAAAAAGATGAGCTGAAATACTAAAAATAAAGGCTGTTCTTTTTATTATCTTCTGAGCTATCCTTATCACAGTACATATTTGACTGTCTTTATTTTAGGAGGTTTTAGCTGACAGCAGAACTAATACCATTATTAATATTGTTTGATGTTGCTAATTTTTACAGTTTTAGGAGACAGAATATGATCATGATTTCTTCAGTTATCTTTGCTTGATGCATTATCTATAAATCAAGGTGATATTTCTCTTAAGTAGTTGGTTGGCTTTTTGTAATATCATTGGATGTTTGCTATATATAGGCTTTCACTCTGAAAGCCCATTTAGATTGTTTCAAAATCCTACGAATTCTGCTTTAAAGATGGCAGAGTGAAAACATTTGTGCCCTCTTCTTCCCTGATGGCTCAGAGGGTAAAGCGTCTGCCTGCAATGCAGGAGACCTGGGTTTGATCCCTGGGTCAGGAAGATCCCCTGGAGAAGGAAATGGCAACCCACTCCAGTACTCTTGCCTGGAAAATCCCACGGACAGAGAAGCCTGGTAGACTACAGTCCATGGGATTGCAGAGTCGGACACGACTGAACGATTTCACTTTCACAGCAAGGAAAATGAGAGACAGAGATGTATAGTTGACCTTTGAACAACACAAGTTTGAATTACTACATATGGATTTTTTTCAGTAGTAAATACTACAGTATTGTATGACCCCTGGATAGTTGAATCCACAGATGCAAACCACATATATGAAGGAAACGTAGATACAAAGGAACTACGTTTGTATATGGAGGGCCAACTATAAGTTATATGCAGATTTTTAGCTGCATAAAATGTTGGCGTCCCTACCCCTGCATTGTTCAAGGGTCAGTTATAATTACATCTTCAGTAGGACTAGAGTCCTGTATCCCAAATTGAAATATTTGAGAACTGTTTGTGAAATGTAAGCAGAAAGAGATTAAAAGAGCATTCTGATAGAGATCTCAGGTAGAACTGACAGAGCAATGAAAGGTAGATCTGTTTACAGTGGTGTCAGGGTGCATAGAAAAGCAGTAGGAGAAGCTTCCTTAGAATGTCTGGCAACATATTCTAGCAGGAAAGGAAGAACAAATGAGAAAGCACACAGATAAACGATCTTTGCAGGAAGTGCTCTTTTGATGAGGCAAGAAATAATGGCTAAACATCTTTCTCTTCCTTGTTCTCACATACATTGTCTCTCTCTTAACACACGCATGCACAGGACACCCTGTGTCATAAAGAGCTCTCTTGTAGGCTGGAGAGACTACCTTCTAGTCCAGAACACAGCCTTAATTCTTCCTCCTACAATCCTCTTGCAAATAATTGACCTGGGTGAAGCTCATGTCATTCAAAGATAAACAGTGAGAAAAAGAAAATGAGTACAATATCTACACAAGTGTTACAGAAAGAAAAGCAAAAAGAAATGGAAAAATGTGTGATGAAGACCCATGAGAAAACTGTAGTGGCATAACAAATTTAAGGAGACAACTACTTCTTTAAGGGGTTCCGTGGAAGCTCAGCTGGTAAAGAATCTGCTTGCAATGTGGGAGACCTGAGTTTGATCCCTGGGTTGGGAAGATCCCCTGGAGGAGGGCACGGCAACCCACTCCAGTATTCTTACCTGGAGAATCCCATGGGCAGAGGAGACTGGCAGGCTACAGTCCAGGGGGTTGCAAAGAATTGGACATGACTGAGTCACGAAGCACAACACAGCCACTTCTTTAAAATAATAGGGAAAGCTAACTGGCTAGGAAGAAATAGTAAGACAGTGGTAAATAATGAGTCATAATTTGGCAGAACTCAAGAAAGAAAAATAAAATCAGGAATAAAAAGATGTATAGGAAACAGAAAGGAGAATTAATATTGTTGAAAACTCAGTAAGGGATATGACGACAGGCTTTTGAAAGTTGAGCAAAGTGAAATGGGAATGAAAGGAGATGAAACAAATGCTTAATTGTAGTTCTGGAAATAGAAATTCAACATTAGAGCAGAAAAGTATTCAAAACACATAAGAAAACCTGTTGCAGAGAAAGAAATCTTGATTCTACAGATTGGAAGACACATAATGAAGAAAAACTAGTAACAATCATTAACATCATTACATAACCTAGTTTTTAAAAAATTGTATTTCAAAACTAAGGAATGTGTTCTTTGCTCATCCATTAAAAAGATCATCTTGCCTGTAGTGCCAGGGAAAGGATCACATACTGTGAAGGGAGTATTTAGTATTGCAGGACAGTGGTACAAATCCTGTAAGTCATCAGAGGAAAGAGGGTGTAACCTCAAAGCTAAACTATTAGTTGACACCTGTTTTTGAACAATGCAAGAACCTGTTTTGCACAACAACTCAAGGTAAATAATGCCCATATTCTAAGGAGAAGATGAATGAAGTGAAGTGAAGTCGCTGACTCTTTGCGACCCTATGAACTGTAGCCTACTGGGCTTCTCTGTCCATGAGATTTTCCAGGCATGAATACTGGAGTGGGTTGCCATTTCCTTCTCCAGGGGAACTTCCCGACCCAGGGATCGAACCTGGGTCTCCTGCATTGTAGGCAGACGCTTTACCGTCTGAGTCACAAGGGAAGCCGAGAAGATGAATATCAGCCATCTAATAGATGAACAGAGATGACACAGTGAAAGGACTGGCAGGGAAACATAGTAGGAATAAGATTTTAAAAACAGATTTGTATTACAGAATAAAAGAGAACTATAACAAAGTGAACTAATAAAAGTCAGGATTAAAAGAGATGTAGAAAGTGTTAATAGATTTCCTCTTATTTTTTAGCTGGAGAACTAAAGACAAAGTTTATGCATGAAGTAATAGAGGTATTAGTATATTGTTAACGGAGAAGGCAATGGCACCCCACTCCAGTACTCTTGCCTGGAAAATCCATGGACGGAGGAGCCTGGTAGGCCGCAGTCCGTGCGGTCGCTAAGAGTCGGACACAACTGTGCGACTTCACTTTCACTTTTTACTTTCATGCATTGGAGAAGGAAATGGCAACCCACTGCAGTGTTCTTGCCTGGAGAATCCCAGGGACGGGGAAGCCTGGTTGGCTGCCGTCTGTGGGGTCGCACAGAGTCAGACACAATTGAAGCGACTTAGCAGCAGCAGCAGCAGTATATAATTAAAGGAATAAAGATAAACATTTGAAGAACCAAATGCAGTGTGTGTGACCAAAATCAAACAGTGAAGAGGAGGTAAGAAAAAATAGAACTGTATTAAATTACTTGTTCTAAAGGAATAGTCAGATGGGACCAAAGATGAACAGAAACTTTGAGGAATTCCCTGGTGACGTAGGGAAGATGGGTTCAGTCCCTGATCCAAGAAGATTCCGCATGTCATGGAGCAGCTAAGCCTGTGCACCACGACTACTGAGGTCACATTCTGGAACCTGCAAGCCACAACTACTGAAGCCTGCACACCCTAGAGTCAGCAAGTTGCAACTATCGAGCCCATGCACCTAGAGCCTGTACTGCACGAGAGGAGCCACTACACCTGAGAAGCCCACACATTGCAGCTAGAGAGTGACCCCTGCTCTCCACAACTAGAGAAAGCCCATGTGCAGCACTGAAGACCCAGTGCAGCCAAAAATAAGTAAACAAAGCAGTGTGTACATGTTAAAGAACAAAATTTTTTATCATGACTTTTTTTACACTTGCCAAGAACTGAAAATGTATATGGGATATTTATAAAAACCGACCACAACATACATCACATTAGACAACAGAGCTGTTACACAGGTGATGTTCCTTGACCAAAAGTTTATTTTTTCTTTGGCAGTCATTCTTAGTATGTGCATCAGCCTCACCTGAGAATGCATCAGAATTGCAAACTCGGAGGCCTCGCCCCAGTTCTACTAAATCAGAAACCCTACAGGAGAATCCCTCCTATCTCTGTTGGTCAGTTTTTATGGATATCCCACTTAAGTTTATTTTTTGCAGTTGTAAAGAATGCCATGATAAACATTTTTGTTCTTCCAGGTTTGGTCTTATATCTGATGATTTCTTTAGGATAGGACATTACCAAATCAGAGAATGTTCTGTTGAACTTTAGGTAACTTTTTCATGGTTAATAAAGGTAAAAAATTAAATATAGGCTTTTTTTTTGTCTCTTCAGAAATATTGTTCACAGAAAACAAGATTATCTTTTTACCCCAAAAGATGAAACCAGCTGGGTTACTTTCAAAAGACAACCAAGTGAGCACTGCAGACTGATGAGTAGAATCAGTAAGAACGTGATTTTGGTGCTTTTAACTTTGACAAGTTCTGCATTTCTGCTATTTCAGTTGTACTACTACAAGCACTATTTATCAGCAAAGGTAACTTTTTTTTCTTCTTTCTCATTATTAAACTTCATTTTAGCTGTATATCTTCCTAACATACTTTCCTTTTGCAGTACCTAAAATTAATTAGTTTTTTAAATCCTTGCAGAAATATTTCTTTGAAATTCTCCTCTTCATGGGTATAATAAGAAGCAATTCAGAATTGCAGTTAAATTATTATAATAACACACTAAAAGAGGTGCACAGTTTCAGTGATGTCGAAATTTTCTGATAGAATTATATGAAAATTGTTATTTTTCCAAACATTTCATCACTCATTGGAAAGAGTTCAGTGATAAATAATTTTGATAAAATGTTAGACTTAGTTTAGTACAAAGTCAATTTTAATATAGTGCCTAACAGAAAGTGTAGTGTTACAACTTACCTTTATTATAAACCTTTAGGCATAAAGGTAAAGAGACAATGATCTAGTAGCTTCTAGTAGTAGAATCTAGTAGCTTCTGAAGATTTTATAAATACAGTGATTCTAAAGAGATAGCAAAGAGTTTACTATTATTTGATGGAAGTTAATAGATTCTGAGATGTTGACCATATATGCCTGTTTGATAAATTATAGCAGTCTCAGTGTTGTCCATCTTGGGTAGTTGTATAATTGTAGAATTCTTAGCTCATAACTATATGTATCTAGATTATGCTTTTTAATGATTATTAGCCAGTTACATAGGTTGAACCTTATACCTGCCCTAAATGTAATGTTAAGTGCTGGGCTTTGCATTTACTAACTTTTATTTTTGTTATCTTCCTAGAATGGATCTGGTTTATCAAAATCCAGAGGAAGCCGAATTGGATTTGATGGCACACAGTGGGTATGTATGACAGTCGAGAAATTCTTCAATTACCAAGTTCACTTGGTTCATTCACTTATATACTTAATAAATATTTATTAAATTATGACAGTTTTAATAGCTGGCTTGGTGGGAAGTGGGAGTAGGTGATAGAGGGCAAGGGGAAGACACTGTGCCAGGTGCTTTATATGGAGTATCACATTTAGTCCTTATGCAAACTTGATGATGTTAATACATGTTTGTCCTCAGTTCACTTAAAAAGATTAAGGTTGGTTGGCTAATAAGTGACTGATTCTAGATTCTAACTGCTTGCTTCCAAAATCCTCATTCATTGAGTTGTGGTGCTTCCCCAAATGAATAAATATGTGAAAAGCAGAATTGAACCAAGAAAATATAAAAAATATTTGCAAAACGTGTGTCTGACAAAAGATTGATATCAAGGATAAATAAAGAACTCCTGCAACTCAGTAATAGATTTTTTGGTTCATATTCTATCAAATTGAACAAGTATCCTATTCCTGGTTTGCTGAGAGGTTTTTATCATGAAATAGGAATTGAATTTTGTCAAAATTTTTTTGTGTTGAAATTGTCATAGAGGTGTCCTCCCTTTATTAATATGATTGATTAATTTTCAAGTGCTGCCTTTCATTCCTGGGATAAACTATACTTGGTCATAACATTTTCTTTTTTTTTAACTACAAGAATTAATTTTTTAATATCCTGTTAAACGTCACTGCATCTGTGTTCATGAGGGACAGTGGTATATACTTTTCTTTCTTTTTCTGTAATGTCTTTGTCGGGTTTTGCTATTAGGATTATACTGACCTCAAAATGAGTTTGAAGTATTTCCTCCTGCTCAGTTCTGAAACAGTTTTTGTATAATTGGTATTATTTCTTCCTTAAATCTTTGATAGAATTCGCCAGTGAACCATCTTAGTCTAGAGTTTTTTCTTGTTTCAATGGCAAGACTTTTTTTTATACCACAAATTCAATTTTGTTAATAGTTATAAGGCAAGTCAGATTTCCTGTTTCATCTTCTGATAGTTTTGTTAATTGTGTTTTTAAAGGAATTTATCCATTTCCTCTAAGTTACTGAATTTTGGGGCATAGCATTGTTTATTCTACCTTTTTACTTCGTTGTCTCTCCCACTAAGAGATAATAAACTCCTCTGGCGCAGAGATTATTATATTCTTGGTATTTGCATCATACCCTACAGTAAAAACAAAGGATAAGAAACTGATTCACACATTTGTCTCACTTTTTTATCTATATAATTCCTGATATTCTAATCTGTTTATTATCTTGTGTATGTTTTTATAAGTTTCTTCAGATTTTTGTGAGTAATCATTTATCCTTAATTCCATGAAACATCTTTTTTGATGGGCATACATCCCTTTGAAGTCATTATTGCTTTCATTAACGTAGGCTTTTAAGCAACAATGTATGTTATTTATTCTGTTTATCTTGGCTACTCTTAGATATTGTTTACTCCTAAGTGTGATTATTCAGTTTCCATTCTGATTTCAAAATTTATTTTTTGCAGTAGAATGTTCTGCTTACTCCTTAGCAGAATTGTATTTTAAAATATCAGTATTACAGTATTATTAGAAAGTCAGACTGTATACAGGAATGGTCAAGCAGACAGTGAATTTTAGTTTGTCTTTTGCTTGGCAAGATTATTAAGCAGTATTTCAAATATGAAGAAAAGTTCCACATACAATTGATTTTTGGTTTTGAAAATGTTGACATGACTAATTTTTTAAAATTGAAAGACCTGGTATTTCCTCTCCAACTTTTGCTTGAAAAGATTTAGCTACTACCAAGGGAATAATTTGTAAGTCCAGAGTTGTCATCTCAGATACTGCTTCCTCTGTGAAGATTTTGATATCCTTTTGGTGTGCAGTTAATTAGTTGATTACTGTTCTGTACTTACCTTATATTGTAAATATTTGTACATCGTCCTCAGTAGACCATGAACTTCTTAAGAGCAGATACAGTGTATTATTTATTTGTGGGTTTTTTAATGTTAGCAAAGTAGTAATCCTGGTATGTATTGAATAAGTACTCTATATGTATTCTTATAAAATTAATGAATAAAATTTAATGAGATAGATTATTGTATTGGTTTGGAAGAATTAAGGGAATTCTTTTCCTCTCAAACAGCGTGCAGTTAAAAAATTTATTATGCTAACATCCAGTCAAAATGTACCCGTGTTCCTTATTGATCCTTTGATTCTGGAATTGATTAATAAAAACTTTGAACAAGTCAAGAATACTTCTCATGCCTCCTCCACTTCAGAATGCAAGTTTCTCTGTTTCCCAAGAGACTTTACTACATTTGCACTACAGTATCAACGATGGAAGAATGAGGTAAGATGATTTGCTTTCAGGTAATGGAATGTGTCTTTTGTAAAACAATGTAAGGTTAAACCAATTTAAACTGTAAAATATTTAAAATTTTTTATAAAGACATAAATTATATCAAGAGTATTTTCAGCTATAAATAACAAAACACAAGCCTTTGTCTGTGAGATTTCCCGAGCAAGAATACTAGAGTGGGTTGCCATTTCCTTCTCCAGGGAATCTTACTGATCCCAGTTATTGAACCCACATCTGCGTTGGCAGGTGGATTCTTTACCACTCAGCCACCTGGAAAGCCCACAACTGGAAGTAGATTTGTGCAATATAGCCTTGAGTTAGGCCTTTTCTGTGTTTGATCAGAGCAACTTCTTTGTTCTTGACTCTCCTCTGTCATGATTATGAAAAGGCAAGCCATTTCATAGTTCTTCCTGTTTTGTCTATCTCCTCACACTCGAGGTCTGATTCCTCTTCAAGTTCTGTCTGGGCTTTTAAATTTTTCGTAAATTTACCAATTTATAATGTTTTTATTTCATCCTGTACAGTAGATTCCTGCTCTGAATCAGCCACTCTTACACTCAATCAGTACTTTCCACCTCTTAGGTTTATGAAGAAAGGAAATCCTACAGTAGTTAATTCTAATATAAGGAGAACTAAGGTGAAATTTTATTAGACAGGGTCAGTTCAGTTCAGTCACTCAGTCATGTCTGACTCTTTGCGACCCCATGAACCACAGCACGCCAGACCTCCCTGTCCATCACCAACTCCCGGAGTCCACTCAAACCCATGTCCATTGTGTCAGTGATGCCATCTACCATCTCATCCTCTGTTGTCACCTTTTCCTCCTACCCTCATTTTTTCCCAGCATCAGGGTCTTTTCAAATAAGTCAGCTCTTCGCATCAGTTGGCCAAAGTATTGGAGTTTCAGCTTCAACATCAATCCTTCCAGTGAACACCCAGGATTGATCTCCTTTTAGGATGGACTGGTTGGATCTTCTTGCAGTCCAAGGGACTCTCAAGAGTCTTCTCCAACACCACAGTTCAAAAGCATCACTTCTTCGGTGCTCAGCTTTCTTTATAGTCCAACTCTCACATCCATACATGACTACTGGAAAAACCATAGCCTTGACTAGATGGACCTTTGTTGGCAAAGTACTGTCTCTGCTTTTTAATATGCTGTCTAGGTTGATCATAACTTTCCTTCCAAGGAGTAAGCGTCATTTTATTTCATGGCTGCAGTCACCATCTAGAGTGATTTTGGAGCCCCCAAACATAAAGTCTGACACTGTTTCCACTGTTTCCCCATCTATTTCCGATGAAATGATGGGACCAGATGCCATGATCTTAGTTTTCTGAATGTTGAGCTTTAAGCCAACTTTTTCACTCTCTTTCACTTTCATCAAGAGACTCTTTAGTTCTTCTTCACTTTCTGCCATCAGGGTGGTATCATCTGCATATCTGAGGTTATTGATACTTCTCCTAGCAATCTTGATTCCAGCTTGTGCTTCCTCCACCCCACTGTTTCTCATGAGGTACTCTGCATATAATTTAAATAAGCAGGGTGACAATATACAGCCTTGATGTACTCCTTTTCCTATTTGGAACCAGTCTGTTGTTCCATGTCCAGTTCTAACTGTTGCTTCCTGACCTGTATATAGGTTTCTCAAGAGGCAGGTCAGGTGGTCTGGTATTCCCATCTCTTTCAGAATTTTCCACAGTTTAGACAGGATAAGTTACATTAATTGCTGCTAAAAACAATCCTAAAATCTCATTGACTTAGTGCAAAAAAGGAGTAATTGTCTCTAGACAAAATCCAGTGTGAATATTCTTGGTCAAGAGTATTCCTGGATGACTTTCCTATAAGCAGTGCCCCAGGATGCAGGATGTTTCAATTGTGTGGCTTCCCTATCCCGTAGTTCTTTGTTTCTCTACATACAGATAAAAGAGAAAAAGCAGAGAAGATCTTGTGGGGCATTGTTAAGGCCAGGCTTAGAAGTGGTATCTGATATTTCCATCTGCATTCCTTTGACCAAAACACAATTTCACTCTATATCCAGAAAGGGGAAGGCAATTGTAATTGATACTAGCATTCTGTACCAGAATGATCACTTTTTAGACTTAGTTCCAACCTTTAATAACTTTTATGGCTGATATTACTATTTAGAACTTTATTTTCCTTAACTATAGATTAGGTGTAATATCTTCCCTGTTGACCTCACATAGTTTCTATGGACATTAGATGAAATAATTAATGTGAATAAGCTTCATACACATTATATAAATATAGACTTAAAGAGGTGGTGGTGTAGAGTAGAAAGAACTTTGTATTTGGTTACATAAGACCTAAATGCTGGCAGTAGTTTTGCCTCTTGTTAATTTTGTCACTTTGGACTTCTGTGGGTCTTTTTCTTTATCTACAATATCTGTGCTACTTACTGTTTAAGATCAATGTCATGAATTCAACCAATGAGTGAAAGTCGCTCAGTCATGTCTGACTCTCTGCAACCCCATGGACTGTACAGTCCATGGAATTCTCCAGGCTAGAATACTGGAGTGGGTAGCCCTTCTCTTCTCCAGGGGATCTTCCCAACCCAGTGATCAAACCCAGATCAAACCTGCATTGCAGGTGGATTCTTTACTACCTGAGCCATAAGGAAAGCCTAGGAATACTGGAGTGGGTAGCCTATCCCGTCAGGGGAACTTCCTGACCCGGGAATCGAACCGGGGTCTCCTGCATTGCAGGCGGATTCTTTACCCACTGAGCTATCAGGGAAGCCATAGGTGTTATATGTAAATACAGTAATGTTTATAAAAGTTCTTTAAAAACTGTACATTTCTGTTCAAATGTGAGGTGTTCTTAATAATTAATACTGTTTAACCATCTGTAGCACTGGTTGTTAGGATTAAAAATCTACTCTATAGGTTAATCTTTTTACGTGAGAGTTATACTATAACTAATAACTGTTTGAAATGTACTTTGCTTTATAGTATATCTTAGTCTGTTTTCTAATGATGTATATTATGATAGACTTCTATTTTAGTAGCAGTTTAAGGCATTGGGATATAACTATGAGATGAGAAACTCTGCTCTTATGAGGCACTTTTGAAGATTATTAGAAGTTAAGTTGAGAATCACAGGTTTAATTTTAAGTCCTTACATTACGTTAACTTTGGAGATGCTAACCAGAGAACACTATAGTGAATGGACATTCTCATTCCAAGGGAGAAATTTGTATTGATTTTCATAAAGAGAGTCTTTGAACATGTCTTCCATGCTCTTTGGTTTCTCTTTTTGATGCTTTCCTTAATTCCTCCCACCACCACCTTTCCTTCCCCACCTTCGTTTTTTAATCTTCAGGCAAAGAGCAGGTTAGGACAATAATACAGAAGACTTAATTCAGTGTAAGAGTAACTTTAATTTTGCTACTAGTATTTATTTTAAATATTCAAATATTGAAAATATTTAAATGTTTCTTTTGTTTTAGGAAGGCTGGTTTCGGATAGCTGAAAATATGGGATTTCAGTGCCTAAAGGTCGAGAGCAAGGACCCCCGGCTGGATTGGATAGACTCACTTTCTGGGACTGAAATCCCTCTGCACTACATCTGCAAATTGACCAGTCATGCCATCCACTTGGTGGTCTTTCATGAGAGGAGTGGCAACTACCTCTGGCACGGCCATCTACGGCTGAAAGGACACATTGACAGGAAGTTTGTTCCTTTTCGAAAGTTACAGTTTGGTCGTTATCCTGGAGCTTTTGACAGGTAAATTCAGGGTCTAAAGGGAATACGTGAAACCTACCTTGTTCAGTCATGAATTCTTATTCTCTTTTTCACATTTAGTAAAAAACCTAAAATGTATTTCATGCAAATCAGTTTTGAAATGTAAATATTCAACAAGAAGCAACTCATGTACATATACTCCAGGAAATATATATCAGAATGTTCATAACAACATTGTTCTCAGTGCCCCAAACAAAATGTGATGTGTTTACACAATGAAGAACCATGGGGCAGGGAAATGAAGAAGCTCTTAACTCGTGCTCTATGTAGTAACAGAGATGAATCCTACAATGCTGAGTGACAGAAGTGAGGCATAAAAGAATACAAATCTTATTATATTTGTAAAGAGATCAGACACAGGATAAAGTATGTTTGTGGATATATACTTACAAGTAAAAGTGTTCCGAATGTAAAAACTTCCAGTTATGAGATAAGTTCTTGGGATATAATATACAGTATGATCACTATAGTTAATTAACATTGCTATATTATATATTTGATAGTTGCTAAAAGAGTAGATATTTTAAAATGATACCTTATATGCTTGATCTTTAGCTATTTTGCTTATGTTGTATTGAATGTACTTTGAAGAGGCTGCCAGTGTTCTGAATTTAAGTCCTTGTAATAAGTCTTAATTTTTGTTTTCAGGCCAGAGTTACAACAAATCACTGTTGATGGATTAGATGTTCTCATTCCAAAAGATCCAATGCACTTTCTAGAAGAAATACCACACTCTAGATTTATTGAGTGTAGGTATAAAGAAGCTCGAGCATTCTTTCAGGTTAGAGATAACCAAATATTGTACTTTACAATTTAAAGGAAATATGTTTATTTTTAGTATTTAACAGTTGAGTTGGGGGGAGGGTAAAGGGACTTATGGTAAAAAGAGACTTAGGTAAGAAAACATCTTTTCTGATTTGTCTGTTTCCTTCTAGATTGTTTAAATTTTTTAAGTAGATTAAACATTAACCTTAAGGAACAATTCCTTCCCCAGTTGAATGGTTTGATATTTACGGAGACCTTATTTTATTTGGATAGACATTGACAGGTTTAACACTGGCCTCTGCTTTTAATTAGGATTGCCCACAAACTATAAAGATGGTACATTCTGTTCTTAAAGCAATCCAAGTAGGATCAAACCATGTAGAATACATACTTCATAGAAAATACAGTTTTTCTCAGAGGGTTGGCACTGAATATGAATTTTTTGTGTTTATGAAGGTTTTTCAAGATAAATGCTATACAAAGACCAAGTGCCTTTGAACTTTACTTTATTCTGTTGTTTTAACTTTCAGTTCAATAAACATTTATTAAAAGCTGGCTTCCCAGGAACTCTCCTGACCCTAGGGATATAAAGATGATTTTAAAGGACATGAAAGTTCAGCTCTAGGAAATGACATGAAACAGAGGTACAGTGAAAGCAATCAGATCTATGGTGGGGTTTTGGTACTCTAGTTTTTCCTCATGCCCTTTATTTTTCTGGGCAAACTTTTATTTTATTTTATTTTCTGGGTTCCCTTCCAAGAAAGCTGTGTATCCAAGGACTGGAAGGGAATGAGAAAAAGAAGTACCAGCTGTATCATCACCAGCCAAATGCCCAGAACCCAAAAATGCAAAAGTTTTTTTTTTTCTGATAGATTGTGCTGGCACCCAAGGCCTAGACGTGACAGCCAGAGTGGGCCTTCCTAGCCCTGTTCCTTTAAATCTGTAGATTTGCGGCTGAAGCCTCATGAGTGAAAAGCTGGAAAACTGCATGTACAGCTGGGCCGGTGTCAGTGGGCAAGTGCTGTCCTTCACGCCCCTACCACAGAGCACAAGGAAGCAGAAGAGAAGCAGACTGATGCTTGAATTTCACCATCCATTCGCTGCTTCTGTCTCAAAGAGTTTGTTCTGATTGCCACCTCTGTCCTAGCAATTATCACAATTAATTGTGAGTGTCTGTCCTGTCCACCTATAAGATGGTATGAACTTTTTGATAGCAGGCATCTTATTTTACCCACCTTTGTAGCCCCAGCATCTAGCACAATACTTGACACAAAGAAAAGATCCTATAGTGGTGGGAAAATGCATAAAGAATAAGGTGCTCAGAATCAAATGGTTGTTTTCTTCTTTTTTTTTCTAGAACACTTACTGGGGCTGCTCCGTTTACTTGGCAAGCATTTGCCCATACTCATTTTATTGATCTTTGTGAGAAGGCAGTGTAAAATGTAAAATGTTTCAAAATATTGAGAAATCATGAGTATCAGTTCAGTTTAGTCACTCAGTCGTGTCCGACTCTTTGCCACCCCATGGACTGCAGCACGCCAGGCTTCCCTGTCAACTCCCGGAGACTACTCAAACTCATGTCTGTCGAGTCGGTGATGCCATCCAACCATCTTATCCTCTGTCATCCCCTTCTCCTACCGCCTTGAGTCTTCCCAGCATTAGGGTCTTTTCAAATGAGTTGGTTCTTTGCATCAGGTGGCCAAAGTATTGGAGTTTCAGCTTCAGCATCAGTCCTTCCAATGAATATTCAGGGTTGATTTCCTTTAGAATTGACTTAATTTCTAATGTTAGAACCAGGAAAGTCAGTTTTCAAATTAAAGTGAACATACATAACTTTGAACACTTGATGGCACCAAACAGTCTTAAATACAATGCCTGGTGTTTTTTAAAAAAAGTAATGAGCTAATCTAGATCTCATAGAGCAGCCTTCTAACTTTCCTTTTTTAAAATAGTAATTTTGGAAACGTTTTCAAACCTTCAGAAAAGTTACAGATGCAATACAAATAATTCCTTTTCCTTAACCATTGGGAGTTATTTGTTGATATCTACCGCACAACCTCAATTTAATATTTCTTAAAAACAAGAACATTCTCCTAATATCTTAATACAAAAATCAGAAAATAACATAAAGATTATTACCATTTAATCCTCATTCAAGTTTTGCTAATTATCCTAATAATTACCGTTATAATAAAAGGATCTAGTTCAGAATCACATGTTGCTTTTATTTTCTGTCTCTTTATAAAGTTTCCTTAAATCTGGAACAGTTTCACAATCACTTTTTAACATTTATGACTTTGATACTTTTGAAGATTACAGGCCAGATATTTTATAAACTGTCCCTTGTTTGGGGTTTGTATAGTTTTTCCTCATGTTACATTGATGTTATACACCTTTAGTAAGAATAACACACAAGTGATTCTGTGCTTTCACTTCATCCTGTCAGATGTTTCTTGATTTTGATTTGCTCCATGTGGATACCCACATCACCTGCTCAGGCCCCGATACCCATGCTAGGCCACCACTGTTGACTTTCTTGCTCTGCCTCATGTGATGGTTCTAGTTTAGAAGAGTCCAGGAAGGGAAAGAGAACAGAGGGAAGTGTCTCCTGACTTCCTTTATTTACTTCAACTATTTTCTCAATCTACCAAGAAGCATAGGATAATACATATTTTTCTGCACTTGATTTTGTCTCAGCAGCAGCCGTCAAAAAATAATTGGTGCGCTCCAGTGTGTTGAGTTCCAGTTAAAAAAAAAAAACCATAGAGGATATGGAAATATCTAGACCCCTACTTCAGGAATATCTAGAAAGCTATATTCATATTCTCTTCTACTACATTGCTCTGAGACCTGGGGCAAATTTCTGAGCCTTAGTTTCCTCATCTATGAAATGAGGGGGCACCTTCTGTTATCTTGTTATTTTTAATCTATATTTTGGGGAAAGGTTGCCTGAACAGGAAAGATCAAATATAACGTGGTATTTAAATTAGGATTCAGTCTTTTTCTAAATGTATGATAATCCCAAGATTTATATGAGACATTTTAAATGGAAAAAAAAGTATGTTTGCTCAGTTGTATCCAACTCTTTGTGACCCCATGGTCCATAGCCTGCCAGACTCCTCTGTCCATGAGGTTCTCCAGGCAAGAATACTGGAGTGGGTTGCCATTCCCTTCCTGGAGCTCTTCCCAGCCCAGGGATCAAACCCAGATCTCCTGCATTGTAGGCAGACTTCATACCATCTGAGCCACCAGGAAAGCTCTATGTATAACTATAATTTTTAAAGTCCATAACACATGTAAAGGGTGTATAGGTATATACATGTTTATATTTTAACACATATGAGGGTCAGTTCTAACGAATAGAATTTCTGGGAGTGTCATGGTATTAAAGATATGTCACAGAGATGGGAGTATGTCCATGCAGGGGCAGCCTTAACTGGACATAACCATCAGAGTAATATTTTTGTAGAACATAAAGTTTTCATTTATATTATTTAATTTGATCCTTTCAGTTACTCTGTGAAATAAGCCAAGATTCACCATTAACCTTTAAGAAAACTAAGGTCTCAAAATGTAAGATATGAGGTCTTGAGATGTGAGTCACGGTCATTATTGGCTGAGCATGGACTAAATTCTGAGTCTCTAAACTCCTAGCTCTAGGCTTTTCTCTCTGCAGCGGGGGTAAGAGCATGCATCTCTCATTCCAGTCGTATGTCCTAACAGCATTATGGCTCTGAGGATGTTTTCATATTAAAGAGATCCCATATACTTTCATATTGAAGAGATCCTATATACGTATTCTGGCGAATGTAACTTACCTTCAGCAATCCCTCTTTTTTCTTAGGAATACTTTTTGCTCGAAATGTGTGGGCCTTGTAGGAACTATATTTCCTCCTGTTGTAAAACAATGCCATGATATTTTAGGATATTGTTGGCATGGGAGGGGCTTAATCAATCATTTATTTATTTACCCATTTATCAATATGTGTTAGTCATGTATTATATGCTAGGTACTATTTTAAATTTGCATATACACTGATGGAGAGATTCAGTACCTACCTTCAAGGAATCATCTTTACAGCCTATTGGAGGAAATATAAATAGAATCAGCAGTTAGAATGAAATATGATAAGTGAGAATGGGCAAAATAGGTGAAGGGGATTAAGAGATATAAACTTCTAGTCATGGGTATGTAATATACAAAATAGGGAATATAGTCAGTAATATTGTAATAGCTCTGTATGGTGACAGATGGAAACTAGAGTTATCATGATGATCATTTTGTAATGTATGAAAATATTGAATCACTGTCTTCTACACCTCTATGAAAATTTCAAATCACTGTGTTCAGTACCTGAAGCTAATATAATATTGTATGTAAATTATAATTCATTTAATAAAGAAGCCCTTGATCTTTTGTACATTAAAAAATAAAAAATGAATTAAGTATAATAATTATAGTAAAAGTATATAAAAATGGTAATTTATGAGCTCATTGAACAGATTATTTCATTGGTCTGTGTCTACATATCTAGTAGCAAACATAATTTTTTGCTCTCTAATGTTGAACTGAAGAGGAGTCCTGGAAGAATAAATATATATGTATTCCTAGGAAAATCAGAGATTGTTTTTCACAGGGTGGAACTGAAACATTCAAAATTTTATTAGTCAAGGGCATTTCAGACAAAGGAAACATGTTATGAAGACACAGAGGCTTGAAAAATTGTGGCATATTTGGTGAGTGAAATATGAGGAAGGTGGAGATAAGTGACAGACAAGTGACCTTGTTTGTCATGCTAATAAATTTAGATTTTGTCCTGTAGGTAGTGAAGCATTAGTGAAGAAATTATAGTTCTTTCTTCAGTTCCAGAACTCCCTAAAAATGAAGAAAAGTGAACAGACTATAGATAAATGACTAGTGGTTGTATAGAATTTAAAAATTTGTGAGACATTTGTCTGTCATCCATTAGCTCATTAAATTTTCACAGCTGTCTTGCAGACTATAATAATTATCCTTTAATTACTGATGAGAATATTATATCTGAGAGAGGTTTGTTCTTTCATTCTCTCATTCATTCAGGCACTGTTTTAGACATTGGAGATACAGTGATAAACAAAATGAAGTCCCTTTCCTCATAGAGCTTATTTTCTCCTGAAGTGATATGCCCAGGGTCTCAGCTAAAATGAAGTGAGATTAGACTTGAACACAGTCTGCTTCAAAAATCCCATGTTCTTTCTACTATACTATTCAGTCCTAAAGAGCATTTATACTAGTGAATGATGAAAATATCATTGAACGCATTGTACTTCAGATATGCCTGTAATCCTCTTAATTAGCCTTCTTTTCCCGTAAAACTAGAACATATAAAACTCACCAGAGAGCTGGTATGGGGAGGGATGTGGGAGGGGGGTTCAGGATTGGGAACACGTGTATACCCGTGGCGGATTCATGTTGATGTATGGCAAAACTAATACAGTATTGTAACGTAAAATAAAGTAAAAAAAAAAACCAACTAATCCCTTGGGAATCCTGATTATATTCCTTCCTCCTTTAACTTGGCTCTCCTAGAATCTGCTCTTTATAGTCTTGTTTTAATGTGTGACTAACAAGGAATTATGAAACCTGATTTTTATACTAGAAAAATTATAATATGGAGTTAGTTTTCAAGTTTAATTTGGATGTCACAGAAATATTTCTGGGAACTTAGAAATGGCTATAGTAGCTTACTATTTGTTATATCTGTAGCACTACCTTGATGATAACACTGTGGAAGCTATGACCTTTCAGAAGCGGGCAAAGGAATTGTTGCAACTAGCAGCCAAAACATTAAAGAAGTTGGGAGTACGGTTCTGGCTGAGCAGTGGAACTTGTTTAGGTAAAATTCTTCTTGCTTTTCATTTGTCTTTTTGACATTTCATCCTCTTTGGCTTTAGGGATGACTGCCTGAGATGACAAAACATCAGTGGTATGTGAAGTGTCATATTTATAGAGAGAATAAACATAGTGCATGGAGCAAGGATATATTTAAGAAATAACTTCAAAATCATAAAACAGAATTAGGAAGACCATGTTGTGTTTCCCAAAATAATGTGTGTAAAATTTATATCAGAACATGTAGACTACATGTGATCCTCAGGTAATCTTTAGATTAGCATTTTATTATTTCTACCCATAGGTTGTTATTCTCTTTAAAAAGAAGCTGTATTCTGTTTCTTTACATACAAACAATACAGACAACTTGCATTGCACAAAAGTTTCTTAAGAGCAAGTTTTTTTAGGAGAAATAATGAAGGGAATGTTGTAAGGTCTTTCACAAATCTTTTCCACATCATGATGGTATCACTGATTGGACATCATTGTCTTACCACATTCTGCTTATTCTGAGATGGGAAAGTATAGAATCCAAGAAAGATTTCCGAATCTCTTTCCACTATTCATTAGATCAGACTTCTTTGGAATATAAAATTATTTAGAATCATAAAATTTTTTAAATTCTTTCTTGTTTATAATGATAGCTGATTTTAGCTGTTTTTGTTCCCTCTAGTTATAACTATTTGTACAAAAGTTAATTCTGCTTCTGCTTTCAGAGGGTTACTGTATAATTTATTTAATTTGAGACATTTTTAGAATGAAAGGAGTGCTGTTAGTAATTATGGTACAACAGGTATAAACAGGGATATATGGTTATCTTGTCATTTAAGCTTTGTGGAAAATTTACATGATTCTTCCTGTCAAGGAGTTTACAGCTAGAGTAAGCCACCTCCGCCCCTCGCCTTGCACAAAAAAGAGTACATCTCGTTTATGTGATATATGCTCTAAGGTTTAACTTTTTGAAGCAAGATTGTTTTGTGGACTGTTACCAAAATTCTTCTTAATCATTTCTCATGATATCTTTTGAGTTCTTAGCCCCATAAGAGCATTTATAAAATGAGAGAAGTTGGATTAGGTGATATTTAAAGTGCTTTCCATTTTTTTCTATTTTAATAATTTTCATTTTTAATAATTTGTAATTTTTTTGATAGATGTGGATTATAGATTTTTCTTAAACTGGATGTGAGATCCTCCTGTGCTTGGCTTCTAAAGATCTGTGTTAAAACTGAAATTAAAGTTTAGAATTCCAAACAGTATTTCCCAAAGGTAATTGTAGACATTTGTTTACTTTTTGAATACTTTGAATGGAAGGAGTAGAAGGATATTAAGGGAAAACCCAGAGCCCTTAGTGATATTAAGGTATAAAGTTTTTTCCTTTTAGAAAGTATAATAACACCTAACTTAGAGGTAGATACATAGTAAATATGTAGACATATCTTTGGATGATATGTGAAAATTGAGGTTGATACTGCTCTTCTTTTTTATATGACCCATCACACATTCAGAGTTATTAAGTTCTACAAATTACTGCTTAGGAAAGGAATATTAATTAAGCAAAAGAATTAAATTATTTTTTAGCATATCTTAAAAGCAACCTTCATCATAGATTTATGAGTAAACATTTTAAGAAGTAACAGTGTTTTAAATGAATGGCTCAGTTAACATTAAAGTTGGGGTCTAATTTTAAAATTCTGATAAAGCACACTAAGTCTAATCCTGTAAAATAAAATACATTGTTACAAAGACTGTCCATTCTAATAATTACTAATTATTTCCAAACTTAGGTTTTTAAAAATGTTTTCTTATTCCTTTTTTTTTTTTCTTTTTTTTAGGATGGTATCGGCAATGCAGCATTATTCCATATAGTAAAGATGTTGACCTAGGAATTTTTATACAGGATTACAAATCTGATATTATTTCAGCATTTCAAGATGCAGGACTCCCACTCAAACACAAATTTGGGAAGGTCAGTAATAAAAATGCTTCACTTCATTAGTAACATGTTTCAAAAGTAAAGTTTATATTAAGCAACTCAGAGATGTTTCATATAGCATTTTATCATTCAGTATTGGCCAGAATGAGTTCAGCAGAAAATTATTACCACTTGTGACTTCTGCACTATTTAAGGAAAACTAGAAAATCTGGCTTTTTATTGACCACGAGAAAGTGAAAAGAATCTTGGACTCTTGAAGAAGAATTTATTTCCATTACATTAGGGAACAACATAACATAATAATTAATTAATATAATAAGTAAGAATCCCAGCTACCCTACCTGAAAAGTGTCATTTATTTTTTTGTTCACATAGACATCATATTATTATCACCTCAAAACATTCCATTGATTGCTAAGGACTCAAAATACAGAATCATTTCAAACATTACTTGGGTTTCTTATTTATTTCACATGTCCTAGGTCATAGCAATTTTCTCACAGGTCATTGTGGCTTAGATGAAATCTCCTTTTAGATAATTTAATTCATATAGCCTAAGCCTGTGATCCCTGGCAATCACCTTACTCTTAATGTGCTTGTTCCCAGGGAGGTGTTGTCCTGGAAAGCAAGAAGTATGTTCTCTTTGTGGAAAATTACTTCCCTCATCATAATCATTCTAGTTTATTTAAAAATTTAATAAAGTGTCTTCTTGAGGTCAAAGTCAAAGCAATAGAACTCTAATCATTTCAGCAAATGACTTAACATTTCCTTAACACCCAGTCTCTGCCTGGCACTGTGCTCTGCATGGATGGCAAAGGTAAATAAGGTAGAGTGCTTATCCTTGAGGAGCCCACTGTCTAACTGAGAGAAAACAAATGCATAAACAATTAAGTGGTTAGTGCTACAACAGACAAGTGTACCAAGTCCAATGGGAACTTGGAGGATAAGTTTGTAGGATAAGTTTCTTAGGGAAATGCTCTCAGAATTCTTTGTACTTTTATTTCTTCTTTTTTCATATATATAATGCAATGATATATGGGTTTCTATACTACATTTACATAAGTACTTAGTTATTGATTATAATGACTTCTTCATAGTTTCACTTGGTTATTAAAGGGAATAATTTTTATTTGATTACTTTTCTTTTTTAGTCAGAAAGGAGCTCTGGAACAGGATGTTGTGCAGACTGATCCTTTAACTACTATAAGTCATTTATTCTGAGTTGTCTTCAGTTGTAAAAAGCAACATTATTTTATGTACATTTAAGAAAGAAATCTAATGATTGTGTGCTACTTTCAGAGATGCTCCAGCTTGAAAAACAGTTAAGACCTATACTCTCCCCATATAAAACATAAGAATTTTTTTTTCTTTTGATTTTAAAAAATGTTAATTCCTTTGTTTCAGTCTGTAAAGGTTTTCATCTTCTCCCTAGGTAGAAGACAGCTTGGAATTGTCTTTCCAAGGAAAAGATGATGTAAAACTTGACATTTTTTTCTTCTATGAAGAGACTGACCATATGTGGAATGGAGGCACTCAGGCCAAAACAGGAAAAAAGTTTAAGTATGAATCAGATAAGTTCTTCCAAAGGGGGCTTTAGAAATAACTGCAGAAGGTAGAAGTAAGGAAGTAACTGAAAATGGGGTGGGATGGGGAATGACCATCAAGGCTCCACTGTTTAGCTGATACTTCTCAGCTTCCCAAAGAGTTTCCCAGTTACACTTGAAAAGTGAGGATACCTATCAGGACTGAGGAAGTGCCCCTGGGTTTGTCACTCCAAAAAGTCATTATGATTGGAAGCCTTTGAGTCATCAGAAAGGGAAAGCCAAAATAAGGAACAGAAAATTAGGCCCAGATTCTGAGCCAAAAAACCAGTTGGCTGTTAGAGCTGTTGGAACTTGATAATTTAATGAGAATGGGTAAGGATCAGTAAGAAGGAGATAGTTAAGATGAAGTGAAGTTTAAGTGAGGAGATTGGGATTGGCTGGAACTGAGGTCATGAATGCTGGGCAAGCTCTGGAATGTGCCTTTAGCATAGACTGAGGCCCATTCTTTAAAGAATACATTTAAAGGATAATATGTTAGTTACCAGCTACCACATTTTCTCAAATGTAAGGTGATATGTATTGTAAGATGTACCATTATTGTATCTGCTAACAAGAAAGGAAAGACACTGCTAATTATAATCTTTTTTAAGACACCTGATTCAGATAGAAAATTGTAGGGGGAAAGTATCTCAATTCTGAATTAATTGATGGACTACAATATATTAGACTGGCATTTTAAGCATTTTTTTTAATGCTGCCGTAGTCAAACTCTGATTATTAAAAGACAAAAATGTAGAGTAACTGTGTATATACCCTTTATGATGCAGCTGGCCCGTTGACAGTTCTGAGAGAGAGAATGAATGTGAACCTGAACCCAAAGAATGTGGGCTCTGGAGTCAGGCAGACCTGGGAAATGTCAGCTTCACCCTAATTGTAGCCTTTAGCTTTTTTGAACATTAATCTCCTCATACTACTGTGGGTCAGGCACTGATGGGAACATTTTTCATGTATTAACACATCTAATCCTCATAACAACCATAGATAGTCTGTGAGGCACTGAGAATTTAAGTCGTTTGTTCAACATCACAGCAAATAAGTCAGGCAGCAGCCTGTCTCTGGAGTTCATACTTTTGATCACTACCCCCTACTGCCTCCCTAATACACCTGGCAGTATGAAGCACTTAGTGTGATACTTAGCTTTTATTATCAGTAAGTGGTGGTTACCTTTGTTATAATTATTTAATGTTATTAATATTATGATTGCTAGTGTGACTGCTGTCATTGTTGTCATTCTTATGGTTCTTATGTCATTCTTACTGGTTCTTATGACCAGGAGCATAGATTTACCTCACCAACTAGCTGAGATTAGGGCTTCTATCACTGAATAAACTTGAGCCATTGGGCACATTGGAGAATGTTCTGTAGCACAGAAGAATAATTCCAAACTCAGACTGGTTTCTCCTGGATACATAGACATTACATACTTTATTTGAATCTTTATTTAAAGGCAAGGAGTCTCCATGTAATTTTAACCTTGTTCTGGAGATTTGAGAATAATCCAAACCTTTTTTCTCAAAGTCATAAAGTATCCCCAAATTGACATGATCCTGGAGTGTGTTCCTGGAGCTCATATATTATAAAATATTATTTTGCTTTATGACAACAAATACCTTCATGCTAAGTAAGCTCTGATTATAAGACAGAAATACTTAGTAAGTTAATAAATATGTAGTTGACACTCTCACTGTGGCTAGGTGAATACGGAGGTGTTTTTTTGACATTTAGCTAGTTTGTTTATTAAAATATAATACAGATGCCAAACTTAATGTATAATTTCCAGACTTAAAAAAAAAAACAAAACTGTGAGATAGTATAGCATAGAAATTAAAGGCATGGAGCCAGTCTGTTTGCTTTTGAATCCCTGCTCTCCATTTTACCAGCTGGTTATTTAACCTCCCTGGTCCTAAATTTCCTCAAATGTAAAATGAGAATAATAATAGAAATTGCTACATAGAATGGTTTTAAGAGCTGAGTTAATCCACAAAAGGTTTTGAAGAGAATTAAACATATCTTGAGTGCTAAGAAGTTATTAGTTGCTATTATTAATACTCTCAGTAGTAGTAAAGAAAACTATTCTTCTTCTTAGTCTTATAAGAAATTTATAAATCAGAAACCTGTATAATTATCTCAATATTAAACTGCCACATCTGTTCTTAGAGACCTCATGAGAATGTCACCTTTTGTTTCTGGAGCTTGTATTATAATCCTGTTATTCTTAATTTTTCTTCTAAAGCTTGGATTTCTTTGTTCCCACTGGCATGATCCCATGTCAAACCTCAAAAGAACTGTGCATTTCTAACCACTACATCTCTGGCTAGAAAAAGCTTCTTTCATTCCGCTTTAACTGCTCTTTATGGTAGCAGTGTTTGGGAAGTGTGAAGTGTTCTGATTATTTAATGAGAGAAATGAACAGTGATGGAACTGCGTGGACAGATGGTTTGAGTCCCAGATTTTCTATCATGTTACTGTGACCTTAAAAGGCAGAGAAAAGAACAGGGGATGGTTGTGAAGAGTAGTTTCTTTGGAAGATTCCCCCAGCCATATGCCATTTTCATTCTTTTCAGCACTATTTACTGTAAGAAACTGTAGAATTATCACCACTACTATTCCTAGAGGGAAAAATCTTTAAAGCTAGTCTAAGGGTCTTTTTATAATCTACTTTTTATTCATGTGTAGTTTATGCTGAGAAAAAACTTAATGATAATAGAATACTTATCATTTTTTAATGGCTCAGATGGTTAAGAATCTGCCTGCAATACAGGAGACCTGGGTTGGGAAGATCCCCTGAAGAAGAGAATGGCTACCCACTCCAATATTCTTGCCTAGAGAATTCCATGGACAGGGGAGCCTGGCGGGCTACAATCCATGGGGTTGCAAAGAGTCAGATGTGACTAAGCAATTAACACTTTTACTTTCACCATTTTGTATAAAGCTGAAGAGGAACTTAGGAAGGAAGCAAAAGGTTCCCCCTTTTAAAACTTTGCTCTGCATGTTCTGCATGCCTTCAGAATGATGTTTTGGTCATAAGATTGAATTATGATTACAATATTGATAGCAAATGATAAAGTTATAGCTACTAGGGTATCTACCTGTATATCAGGCACAATGATAGGTGTTTTATGATTTACTCTCAGATCATCCTCCCAGGTTCCCTGTGGGTTAGATATTCTCACTCCCAGTTAGATATGAGGAATCTAAAGCTCAGAAAAGTGAAGTAACTTGCTGAAGGTTCTCTGGCCATTAGTGATAGGGCCAAGATTTGACTTAAGACCTGTTGGATTCTTAAGCCCAAATGCTTCAGTCTAAGAGTTAATAGGTTAAATGAGTTAATACGTGTAGTAATGCATTTAAAACAGTACCTGGCACATAGTAAGTACTGTATAAGGATTAGCCACAGCTGCAACTGTAATTACCATATTATTATTCTTTTACTATTACTATTCATGTTGCACTGGTAAAAGCATAGGACTTTCAACCAGTGTTAACTTGTATTAGTTACTCTGGGTAAGCATTTTTTTCCCAGGTCTCATATTTCTTCCATCTTTAGTTCTTAGTCTAAGCCTATACTTTCACCTAAAATCTAAATTCTCTTCTTAAATATTGTCTAGATTTTTAATATTTATTTTTCTTCTCCAAGTTCCAATCACCAGTGATAAAAGGTGATGAATAAATATATTAACCTTGCCTCCAGCTGTGAAATTTGCATTCCATAGCTTTACAGTTCTTGTAGATGCCCAGATTCCTCTGGATTATTTCTTTCCTTTACATCTGAATCAACTAATGTAAGTGGAGGCCAGAAGTTTAAGAGGTAATAACAATGGTAATAACAAAATTTAACTTCTGTTGAATATTTACTGTGTTCTAGGCACTATGACAAGCTTTTATATGCATCTTCTCATTTAACCCTCACCACAAATTTATAAGGGTGGTTTACTGTCAGCCTCATTTTATGGATGAGGAAATTAAGGCAGAGCTAAGACTCAGACTTGGGCCATATCACTTCAGAGCCTGTATTCCAACCCGCATACAATACACTGTCACCACAATCTCAGTCATATTGTTAATACTCCTTCTGTGAAAAGAGCCCTTCTGTTTATTGACATTGTCAGAATATTACAGCTACCTCTGTATCCACTGATAGAAAATTTACTACCCCAGGGCTAGTTGTGGGTTCCTTAGACCTTCTGTTATATGCAGCTTCTGCTTACTGTATAGATCTTCAAAAAAATTGGATTTGTCCTCTGTGGGACAAGACTTATCCAAGTGTAACTCCTATATAATTTAACATTTCATTTCTGAAGAATTTATTTGCTAACTGCTATGTGCCAAGGATTCTGATGTAAATATAACTTAGTTTCTGCTCTCAAGAATCTCATAGTCTAGACCGTGAAACAGATATTAAAGTATTCTATTGGCAGAACATGATTTAAATAGGTGTCATGTATAGTTGAGATACAGATCAACTCTATCTAGAATTAGTGACAAGGTGTGGCATAAAATATAGAGAAGTTTGTTAGATGGACTTGGGAGGAATATGGAGAAGGGTCTAATAATAGGTTTATTGAACTATTTTTATATTTAGATTGTTTCCATTTTTTATTACTAAAAAATTCCGTGAGCGTCTTTGTACATTAAGTGAAAGTTTTACTAGGGATTGTTTCTTTGAATAGATTCCCAAAAGTGGAATTATTATCGTTTGATTGTGCTGTTTGAGAACTAGAGGGGTAATTGGGCAATCTTCTGATAACAGTAAACATACAAGATTTTACCCTCAGTGTTTTGTTTTATCCTTTGACTCTTTTAAGGCACTTTGCAGATCTACAGGCCTCCTCAGTCGTCCTTGTCAGCATGCTTTATTCTCCCTGCCTTTTTTCCCCCTATTTTTTAAAAAACAGACAGCTAATTTTGTGATAATTTTAGATTCACAGAAAAGATAATATAATGAGTTTCTGGATACAGTTACCCAGTTTACCTTAATGTTAACATATTGTTACCATGGTACTTTTGTCAAAACTATGAAACCAGTCTTGGTGCATTACAGTTAACTAAATGTTATCTGTTCTTCACCAGTTTTCTTGCTAATATCCTTTTTCTGCTCTGGGATCTAATTCAAGATCCCACATTGCATTTAGACCCCAGCCTTTTGAAACTTGATTTTGGTCCAAGATTTTAAGTATATCACTAGTAGTACCAGGTTATTAGACATCATTCTATATCCCAATTCTGCTATGCAAGGGTATTGAGTTGCCTCCATTTAGAAGTTGCTCCTCAGTTCCTCTAAATGGAAATAAATCTCCTCTTCCTTTGAATTTCCATAGATTTTTCTTTTCTGTTTACCTCTCTTATGGTGTATTTGGGTACTTTTGCTGATTTATCTGTCGTTTCTGAGTTACAGGTAAAATCAATCCTGATAAATCTATCAAGCTGAGTGAGACCTGAGCATTACTGGAAACTAATATCAAGTCCTCTTAAACACAGTCTGTAGTGTTGCCTTAAGATGTAGGGGTGACCCTGGATTGATGACTTGATCCAACCTAGCACCTTTGGAGAATCAAAGCCATGAAGTTGTTTGCTCAGTTATTTTCAGTCACAGCTTCAAAAGAAGTAAAAGTGGTATTGGTTGTTGACTCCCCACTCATAGGCTCTCTCAGCTCCATAGATTGATAACTATGCTTCCATAGTTTTAGCTCTCAAAAAACACATTTCTCTTTTGAGTACTTACAGCTGTGAAGCTAAAAAGACAGATTTGAATAATTTCTTTAAATAAGTGCATTTAAAACATTAGCTTTACTAAAAATGATGTCATATTTCCAACTCTGTTTATACCTTCATATTTTACAACATTTAGACTATATTTAGGCCTCCTTAATTAACCCCCAAACCATCAAGGGCGGGGACACTGAATGCATATTATACAGTAATTGTATTTATTATACACTATATAGAAGTGGCAGTTCTTCATTTTTTTTTTAAGAGAAGATTACCTCATAATGAATAATCAGCTTTTTACTTATGTGAAATAAATTTTGTTTTTAAGACATATTTTGTTGTTTGAATATATAAGAGACTCTATAAGGTAGTATTCTGATAGAAATGAAAACAAATTTTCATTAAAATTTTAAAGAGTTCATAGCAGTTTTATTCATGGTAGCCAAAAATTGAAAGCAACCCAAATGCCCATCTTTTGGTGACCAAATAGACAAGTTATGGTATGTTCAAACAATGGAATTCTGCTTAGTGACAGAGAGGAACCAACTACTGATACATGCAGTAACATGGATGAATCTCCAAAACCTTAAGTGGAAGAAGTCAGATAGGCAGAATATGTACTATGTACCTGCATTTATTTGAGATTGTAAAGCAGGCAAAAAGCAGGCAAAAGCAGTCAAGAATATAAAAAGGTCATTGATCACCAGGGGCCAGGGTGGATTGACTGTATGCCTGCCACAGAAGCACAGAGAGCTTTAGGGAAGCAGGGTGGTAGAAATGTTTTATATCTTGATTATTTTAGTGGTAACCCAGGTATATATATCTGTCAAAATTTGAAATGGGTGCTTTTCATTATATGTAAATTGCACCTTGAAAAACTGATTTAAAACATTGAAAAACAAAAAAAAATCTATGACTTAGAAAATTTATGCTAAGAGAAAAGAGCCCAAGATCACAGGTTGAAGCAAGAGGATATCTGGGACCAGAAATCATGAATTTGATCAAGGCAGACCTAATTGCAATGATAAACTTGGAGCCTTTTGCATCAGCTTGGACAAATTGGATAAGCTGACATCAAAATAAAAGAAGCCTTTTATATGTTTAGTATGAAATTTGAAATCATAACTTAATCTCCTTTTTTCATTATCTATTATATCAAAAAGGAATACTATACAAATTGTCTGAGACAAAGCAAGCACAGCTGGAGTCTAATTACTTGTTAATGAGCTAAAGATAAAGTTTTTGAAAGTTATGCAGTAGAAATAAAAATGTCCAGAGGCTTTGTCCTGTGACCTTAAAGAAGAGTTTTGTGCATGCTTTAAATGAATAGTTTTTGATATGGTCATGAGGTATGTGCATTCAGCTGTTAAATAATACAAGCTTTAATTTGTCTACTCATTGGTGATATAAATTTCTTCTAGTTCTCTAGTTTAGTTCTGTCCTATGGAGATTGCATAGGAGAGTTTGCCAATAGAATAGATGGGATCACTCAATTCACAGTGGAAGTCAGTGGAATACACAAGGTTCAATGGGTAGAATTTTATCTTATAAATATATATATGCTATATATATATTCATTATATGTTAGAAGTTTGGGACAGGATTGGTGTATGGGATCAATAAGAACCTCAGAAAGACTATATTCTAGCCCAGTCTATGAAAAGTTTGTTAGCCATATCTCTATTATGTCTTTTGCTTCTGTATTATCTGTGGTGGGATTGTGAGGAGTTTAGTGGAAGAGAGATGGTTCAAAAAATACTAGTCAGCATGCTGTAACTTTGGTTTTCAACAGTTGATTCTTAGAAATGTTCAGGAAACTATGGGCAGAATCAATGCTAATGACAGGATTAATGTGGCAGAGTAATTCTCACTTTGTCATATTCCCTTTGCTCTAAATATTACTGATGGATATATCTAAAACACATAGCTGAGCTAAAAGAGAATGGAGTAAATAATGAAAAAGCAGTATTTAAAGAGAATTTCTATATTAAAGACAGATAAGCAGGATAAATTGAAGAAAGTGGGGAAAACCACTACACCATACAGGTATGACCTAAATCATATCCCTTATGATTATAGAGTAGAAGTGACAAATAGATTTAAGGGAGTAGATCTGAACAACAGAGTACCTGATGAACTATGGATGGAAGTCTGTGATATTGTACAGGAGACAGGGAGCTAGACCATCCCCAAGAAAAAGAAATGGAAAGAAGCAAAATGGCTGTCTGAGGAGGGTTTACAAATAGCTGTGAAAAGAAGGGAAGAGAAAAGCAAAGGAGAAAAGGAAAGATATACCCATTTGAATGCAGAGTTCCAAAGAAAAGGAAGGAGAGAAAAGAAAGCCTTCCTCATTGATGAGTACAAAGAAATAGAGGAAAATAATAGAATGGGAAAGACTAGAGATGTCTTCCAGAAAATTAGAGATAAGATGGGCTCAATAAAGGACAGAAATGGACCTAACAGAAGCAGAAGATATTAAGAAGAGGTGGCAAGAATACACAGAGGAACTGTACAAAAAGATCTTCACAACCCAGATAATCACAATGGTGTGATCACTCACCTAGAGCCAAACATCCTGGAATGTGAAGTTAAGAGGGCCCGAGGAAGCATCACTATGAACAAAACTAGTGGAGGTGATGGAATTCCAGTTGAGTTATTTCAAATCCTGAAAGATGATGCTGTGAAAGTATTGCGCTCAATATGCCAGCAAATTTGGAAAACTCAGCAGTGGCCACAGGACTGGAAAAGATCAGTTTTCATTTCAATCCCAAAGAAAGGCAATGCCAAAGAATGCTCAAACTACTGCACAGTTGCGCTCATCTCACATGCTAGTAAAGTAATGATTAAAATTCTCCAAGCCACGCTTCAGCAGTACGTGAACCATGCACTTCCAGATGTTCAAGCTGGTTTTAGAAAAGGCAGAAGAACCAGAGATCAAATTGCCAACATTTGCTGGACCATGGAAAAAGCAAGAGAGTTTCAGAAAAATACCTATTTCTGCTTTATTGACTATGCCAAAGCCTTTGACTGTGTGGATCACAATAAACTGTGGAAAATTCTGAAAGAGATGGGACTACCAGACCACCTGACCTGCCTCTTGAGAAATCTGTATGCAGGTCAGGATCAAATAGTTATAACTGGACATGGAACAACAGACTGATTCCAAATAGGAAAAGGAGTACATCAAGGCTGTCTGTTGTCACCCTGCTTATTTAACGTATATGCAGAGTACATCATGAGAAACGCTGGGCTGGAGGAAGTACAAGCTGGAATCAAGATTGCCGGGAGAAATCTCAATAACCTCAGATATGCAGATGACACCACCCTTATGGAAGAAAGTGAAGAGGAACTAAAAAGCACTTAATGAAAGTGAAAGAGGAAAGTGAAAAAGTTGGCTTAAAGCTCAACATTCAGAAAACTAAGATCATGGCATCTGGTCCCATCACTTCATGGGAAATAGATGGAGAAACAGTGGAAACAGTGGCTGACTGTATTTTTCTGGGCTCCAAAATCACTGCAGATGGTGACTGCAGCCATGAAATTAAAAGACACTTACTCCTACGAAGGAAAGTTATGACCAACCTAGACAGCACGTTAAAAAACAGAGACATTACTTTGCCAACAGAGGTCCATCTAGTCAGTTCAGTTCAGTCGCTCAGTCGTATCTGACTCTTTGTGATTCCATGAACTGCAGCACACCAGGCCTCCCTGTCCATCACCAACTCCCAGAGTCCACCCAAACCCATGTCCATCAAGTCAGTGACGCCATCCAACCATCTCATCCTCTGTTATGCCCTTCTCCTCCTGCCCTCAATCTTTCTCAGCATCAGGGTCTTTTCAAATGAGTCAGCTCTTCGCATCAGGTGGCCAAAGTATTGGAGTTTCAGCGTCAACATCAGTCCTTCCAATGAACACCCAGGGCTGATCTCCCTTAGGAGAGAGAGGACTGATTGGATTTCCTTGCAGTCCAAGGGACTCGGAAGAGTCTTCTCCATTACGACAGTTGAAAAGCATCACTTCTGTGCTCAGCTTTCTTTATAGTCCAGCTCTCACATCCATACATGACCTCCTTGGACTACATGGAGATCCAACCAGTCCATCCTAAAGGAGATCAGTCCTGGGTGTTCTTTGGAAGGACTGATGATAAAGCTGAAACTCCAATACTTTGACCACCTGAAGCGAAGAGCTGACTCATTGGAAAAGACCATGATGCTGGAAAGATTGAGGGCAGAAGGAGAAGGGGACGACAGAGGATGAGATGGTTGGATGGCGTCACCGACTCGATGGACATGGGTTTGGGTGGACTCCGGGAGTTGGTGATGGACAGGGAGGCCTGGTGTGCTGCAGTTCATGGGGTCACAAAGAGTCAGACATGACTGAGTGACTGAACTGAACTGAACTGAAGCAGGATAAATAATAAATCTACATCTGGATGCTTCTTAAAGAAACAATAATACCCAAATCAAAAAAATTTACAGGTTACCAGAGACAATAGATTGCTCATAGAAGAAAAGCAGATATACCTCAGCAACAATAGAGGACAGAAGATAATGGAGTAACATCTTCCAAAAGTTGAGGAGAAATAACTCTCAAGTAAGAATGTTATGTACACTTAAAACTAGTACTCAAGAGGGAGGTCAAGATAAACGCATTTGCATATGTACAAAGACTAAGAAAGTTTATTTTTTACAGATGTACATTAAAACTCTATTTAAGAACCCAGAAGGAAGAGTTGATATATATGGAATAATGGTGGCCACAGAAATGGATTAAACATCTCAGTAAATTTGTTAGCTTTTGTCTGGTTTACAAAAAGATAACAGTATGTTAAAAATAAGTTGAGAAGGAGATTTGTTATGTTTTCAAGGAATAAGTATACTAAGTCCCATGTTAAGAAAGAGTATAAAGATTCTGCATACATTTAGTCTTTATTAGAAAATTTTATAGTGTTACATTTGTTGAAAAATAAACAGTAAATATTACAGACATTAATTCCTACTGGATAGAAGTATTATTTAAAACTTCCAGACAAGCAGAACAAAAGATAATTTATAAACCTTTACCAATCCAAATGAAAGTAGGAAAGGTGGGACAAAGAAAAAGTATAGTAAACTGAAAACATGTAAAAGTAAGCATAAAATAGTCAGCATTGTTACATGTGTGTTGGATACTATTCTGTGCACTTTACATTTATATATTCATTCTATGCTAATATCTCTCTGAGGTACTGCTAGTACCCTCATTTTATAAATGAGGGTAAAGCACAAAGAGATTGGCCAAGGTCACACAACTAATAATTGGTGAATCCAGGACATGAAATCAGACAATCTAGCTATAGAGTTCAAAATATGTCCAACTACATAATTTATTACAGTAAATATTCACAGATTAAGCTAACCTATAAAAAGATAAAGATCATCAAATAAAATACCATTTAGCTATAACATGCTTGGAAAAAGCAAAATTAAAGCAAAACCACACAGGAGGCTTGAAAATTATGGGGATGGAAAAGATATACCCCAGTATTATTAACCAAGGAAAATTGTACTGTAATTTTAGTATCAGACAAAATAGAATTTTATTGAAGGGAATGTTAAAGGATGTTAAAGGATTAAAAGGCCCACTACATAATTTTACAAAGGAATAGTCCACCAAGAAGAAAAAATATTTATGACTGTAACTGTAATGACTGTAGCAATATACCTTTGAAATATATAAATTGAAAACTGATGAAATTATGATGAATATTTGACATGTCCACAATTATGGTGGGAGATTTGGTAATACTTTTATTTTAAAAACTGCTCATTCAAGCAAAGAAAATGTCAGTGAAATGAAGTGAAAGTCGTGTCTGACTGTTTGTGATGCATGGACTATAGCCTGCCAAGCTGCTCCGTCCATAGAATTCTCCAGGCCAGAATACTGGAGTGGGTAGCTGTTCCTTTCTCCAGGGGATCTTTCCAACCCAGGGATTGAACCCAGGTCTCCTACATTGCAGGCAGATTCTTTACCATCTGAGCCACCAAGGAATCCCCAAAATATTGAAGATATGGATAAAATCAACAAGCTTGATCTATTTGATGTATTGATATATAAAAGTCTTCATCCAGCAAATGGTGAATACATTTTCTTATCCACTATAAATGGAGCATTTACACAAGTTGATAAATGTACTACATATCAAAACTTGTAGAATTCAGTTAAAAGGATAGAGGTAACCTTGTAGCCTTGAAAACAGTAAGTATAAAAGAATAGATTTTAAAAAATAAAGTTACCAACTGAAGAAATTAAAAGAACAGCACAGTCAGCCCAAGGAAAGTGAAGAAAGGAAACCTAGAGAAGAAATTAATGAAATAAAAAAACAGTATCAAAGACCAACAAATCAAAATGCTAGTTCTTAAATTATAAAAGTTAAAATTAATGACAGTATTCAGTACTCAAACCCTGGATGTCTGGCTTTAGAGTTTATGCTCTCAGCTTTGTTACACTGACTGAAAAGAAAATCTGTGGACTACTAAGACAAGTCTCACCAAGGAGCGGTAGTAATACAAGTCTATGCCCCGACCAGTAACACTGAAGAAGCTGAAGCTGAATGGTTCTATGAAGACCTACAAGACCTTTTAAAACTAACACCCAAAAAAGATGTCCTTTTCATTATAGGGGACTGGAATGCAAAAGTAGGAAGTCAAGAAACACCTGGAGTAACAGGCAAATTTGGCCTTGGAATATGGAATGAAGCTGGGCAAAGGCTAAGAGAGTTTTGCCAAGAGAACGCACTGGACATAGCAAACACCCGCTTCCAACAACACAAGAGAAGACTCTACACATGGACATCACCAGATGGTCAACACCGAAATCAGATTGATTATATTCTTTGCAGCCAAAGATGGAGAAGCTCTATACAGTCAGCAAAAACAAGACCGGGAGCTGACTGTGGCTCAGATCATGAGCTCCTTATTGCCAAATTCAGACTTAAATTGAAGAAAATAGGGAAAACCACTAGACCATTCAGGTATGACCTAAATCAAATCCCTTATGATTATACAGTGGAAGTGAGAAATAGATTTAAGGGACTAGATCTGATAGATAGAGAGCCTGATGAACTATGGATGGAGGTTGGTGACATTGTACAGGAGACAGGGATCAAGACCATCCCCATGGAAAAGAAATGCAAAAATGCAAAATGGCTGTCTGGGGAGGCCTTACAAATAGCTGTGAAAAGAAGAGAAGCGAAAAGCCAAGGAAAAAAGGAAAGATATAAGCATCTGAATGCAGAGTTCCAGAGCATAGCAAGGAGAGATAAGAAAGCCTTCCTCAGTGATCAATGCAAAGAAACATAGGAAAACAATAGAATGGGAAAGGCTAGAGATCTCTTTAAGAAAATTAGAGATACCAAGGGAACATTTCATGCAAAGATGGGCTCAATAAAGGACAGAAATAGTATGAGCCTAACAGAAGCAGAAGATATTAAGAAGAGGTGGCAAGAATACACAGAGGAACTGAACAAAAAAGATCTTCACGACCCAGATAATCACGATGGTATGATCACTCACCTAGAGCCAGACATCCTGGAATGTGAAGTCAAGTGGGCCTTAGAAAGCATCACTACGAACAAAGCTAATGGAGGTGATGGAATTCCAGTTGAGTTATTTCAAATCCTGAAAGATGATGCTGTGAAAGTGCTGTACTCAATATGCCAGCAATATGCCAGAAAACTCAGCAGTGGCCACAGGACTGGAAAAGGTCATTTTTCATTTCAATCTCAAAGAAAGGCAATGCCAAATAATGCTCAAACTACCACACAGTTACACTCATCTCAATGCTAGTAAAGTAATGATCAAAATTCTCCAAGCCAGGCTTCAGCAGTACATGAACCATGCTCTTCCAGATGTTCAAGCTGGTTTTAGAAAAGGCAGAGGAACCAGAGATCAAATTGCCAACATTTGCTGGACCATGAAAAAAGCAAGAGAGTTCCAGAAAAACATCTATTTCTGCTTTATTGACTATGCCAAAGACTTTGTGTGGATCACAATAAACTGGAAAATTCTGAAAGAGATGGGACTACCAGACCACCTGACCTGCCTCTTGAGAAACCTATATGCAGGTCAGGAAGCAACAGTTATAACTGGACATGGAACAACAGACTGGTTCCAAATAGGAAAAGGAGTACGTTAAAGCTGTATATTGTCACTCTGCTTATTTAACTTATATGGAGAATACATCATGAGAAACGCTGGGCTGGAAGAAGCACAAGCTGGAATCAAGATTGCCGGGAGAAATCTCAATAACCTCAGATATGCAGATGACACCACCCTTATGGAAGAAAGTGAAGAGGAACTAAAAAGCACTTAATGAAAGTGAAAGAGGAGAGTGAAAAAGTTGGCTTAAAGCTCAACATTCAGAAAACGAAGATCATGGCATCTGGTCCCATCACTTCATGGGAAATAGATGGAGAAACAGTGGAAACAGTGTCAGACTTTATTTTTATGGGCTCCAAAATCATAGCAGATGGTGACTGCAGCCATGTAATTAAAAGACGCTTACTGCTTGGAAGAAAAGTTATGACGAACCTAGATAGCATATTGAAAAGCAGAGACATTACTTTGCCAACAAAGGTCCATCTAGTCAAGGCTATGGTTTTTCTGGTAGTCATGTATGGATGTGAGAGTTGGACTGTGAAGAAAGCTGAGCGCTGAAGAATTGATGCTTTTGAACTGTGGTGTTGGAGAAGACTCTTGATAGTCCCTTGGACTGCAAGGAGATCCAACCAGTCCATTCTGAAGGAGATCAGCCCTGGGATTTCTTTGGAAGGAATGATTATAAAGCTGAAACTCCCGTACTTTGGGCACCTCATGCAAAGAGTTGACTCATTGGAAAAGACTCTGATGCTGGGAGGGATTGGGGGCAGGAGGAGAAGGGGACGACAGAGGATGAGATGGCTGGATGGCATCACCGACTCGATAGATATGAGTTTGAGTGAACTCCAGGAGATGGTGATGGACAGGGAGGCCTGGCATGCTGCGATTCATGGGGTTGCAGAGTTGGACACAACTGAGCAACTGAACTGAACTGAAGACAAGTCTCAAGTGTGATAATTAGGTAAAATGTGGAAAATGATAAAATTTTCTGGAAATAACAGTATCAACTCAAGAACACCTAAATAACTCATATTCATTAATGAAATTGAATTGCTAATTAAAAATCCTCCTTTTCTTTTCCCTACCGAAGACTTAGAAAATCTATAGGAAACTTTTACAATGCCTTCATAGTATAGATTATTCCCTATATTAAATAATTTATTTGGGGGGGAAAAAAAACTTACTTTAATGCATTCATTTTGACTAATAGCAAAACTGAACTTGAACAGTACCAAAAAAAATTTCAAGGGAAATTACTGTCTTAGTGAACACAGAGGAAAATATTCTAAATGAAATGCAAAAGAATAGAATTTTGTAGTGTGTGTGTATTAGTGTAATTCTCAACACTTGAAGATTAAAGGAATTAAAAACTACATGATTATTTCAATAGATGACATTAAAGACATTTGATATATTTCATAATTAACAATAACAAAAGACCTTTTAGTAAACTTGGAGTAAAAGGGATCTGAAATTTCTTTAAACCTGGTAAAGGGAATGTACCAAAGACCTAAAGTAAGCAATCATAATATGGTAAAACTTCAGAAGTGCTTGTCCTTTTCTTAATCGTTAATTAATTTTAATTAAGTTTACTTTTTAATTGGAGGGAAATTGCTTTAAAGTACTGTGTTGGTTTCTGTCATACAACAATGTGAATTAGCCATAATTATACATATATCCCCTCCCTCTTGAGCCTTCCAGCTCCCATCACCCTACCCTTCTCGGTCATCATAGAGTGCCAGGCTGGGCTCCTTGAATTACATAGCAACTTCTCACCAGCTAGCTATTTTACATGATAGTGTATATATGCCTTTGGCTACTTCCTCCATTCATCCCACCCTCTCCTTCCCCCATTGTGTCTGCAAGTCTGTTCCCTACATCTGTGTCTCCATTCCTTCCCTCCAAATAGGTTCATCAGTACAATTTTTCTAGATTCTACATATATGCGTTAATACACAATATTTGTTTCTTTCTGACTTACTTCACTTTGTATAACAGGCTGTAGGGTTTTTTTGTTTTTTTTTTTTCCTGATTTTAAGAGAAGGGCTTCTGAACATAGAAGCCCTTCTCTTAAAAAAATAAAACGTAAGAATGTGTGCTGTCTCTGCTTTTATTAAGCAGTATGCTAGAGGGCTTA
Source organism: Oryx dammah (assembly GCF_014754425.2). Taxonomy (NCBI): domain Eukaryota; kingdom Metazoa; phylum Chordata; class Mammalia; order Artiodactyla; family Bovidae; genus Oryx; species Oryx dammah. The sequence goes on from NW_024070185.1 coordinate 93,652,781, forward strand.
GGCACTGCAATTACACAAGAAAAAGACATTAAGAGTTAAAAGTGGAGACAGAATTGGTAATGAGAATAAACTAGTGTTGTTTTGCAAGAAATTCTTTAAAAAATAGCTTTGCTATTCCAACTCTAGAGTTTAATACAAACTTAAGTTTAAAAAGGTCAGATTCGGTTGTAATAGATTCTCACTTAGCCTAGCTAACTAACAACAGTAAAAACAGTGTTTGTCAGTTAGCTATTATGTTTATAGTTTGTACAATTGATGAAATTAGTTTATCCAGCCACCAATAAGTAGTTTTACAAATTTTAAGGATGTCTGTGAGGGAAAAAATGATCTATTCCAACTAAATTCTAACTACTCTTTTTTGCGAAACTAAAATGAAGTAAAAGCGGTATGAAGTAGAAAATAAATGGATTTTTGTGGGTGTGATAAGATCCCTTGAACTTACATTCTGATTGGGGCTTGCTTAGTCTGAATTAAATCTGTTCACATTTTGGATCCTATCTCAGAGCTTTAAAGTAAAAACTGCTTAGGAGAACTTAATCTGGGCTTTAAAAGCTAAAATAACATTGACTATATTATAGTCTTGGTTATTCACTGGTAACCTGGACAGAGTGTGCTGTTCTGAGTCACTTAACACCCTACCCCCACAACTTCCTCTCCACAATCCCATTTTACAGTCAGTTTTTACATTTTATGGTTTGTTTACCTTCCTTCTTTTCCTAGGAAGCTGGGGTTTTCTTTTTGCTGAAAGGCTTAAAAATTATCTGGTGAAAAGAAAACCACAGTTTTAGGGATATTTCTATTTAGGAACAAAAATTAACATTTGGGTTAAATTGTCTTTGAGTAATTTTAAGATTCTTTATATATTTTAAATGTTTTGTTTTTGTTTGTAAATCTTTCATTGTTCAGTGAAAGCTTTGAACATTTTATTTTATGAAAGCTTTGATAAAATTTGTAGTATTCTCACCCACCCTGTCATCCTGGTTTTTCATTCTTTTCAGTTCAGTTCGGTTCCATCACTCAGTCATGTCCGACTCTTTGTGACCCCGTGGACTGCAGCACGCCAGGGATCTAAATGGGATGTTTTTTCATTCTTTTCATTCTTGTACCTCTTTTCTAAAACTGTAGAGGATAAAATTTGAGAGAGAAGTTTCCTGGCCTATTTTACTAGATAGACCATGATTTCTGTCTCATTTCAACTTCAGTGTGTCAACTTGATAAGATGCGACAGGTGGACATTCTGCTGACCAGCATCTGATTGCGGACGGTAGAGACTGATGATGGATGGTTATATCTCATGGCAAAATAAGCAATTCCATGAATATGAGTGTGCAGAGTAAAATTGGGACCAGCAGATGGTGGAACTATGCTGCATCCTATTTCTTCCTCAGCATTGAAATTTGCTGTGGCTTTCTTTTCATAGAAGCCAGCTGGGATTGTCTATTAACTGTCAGCACCTATTGGTTTGGGTAGAAGGGACTTGTTGCTTTCTTTAGAATTGCTCAGCCTGTCATTTTCATCTGTGGCTTTAAGTTCATCTGGTAGTAAAACATGATATTGAGAAGCAAAATATATGAGAACTGACCTTTCCTTGAAGAACATCCCCGTTAGATCCCTTTTTCTATAATATGATTACACTTTGAATCTGTTTTTTCTCTGTTCCTTTTTTATTTAATCCTCTGATATTTTATATTTCTTTCATCTCTGGTATTGCTACTTCAAATCTTATTACTAAAGGTTCTTACCATGTTGTGAAGGAAAGAAATATTTCCCAAAAAGCAACAACACAGAAATAGTTCTCAGAAAGCAACAACACAGTCTAAAATATGAACTATATAACCTTAAATCTAACAAACCTGCTAGTTCCCTTTGTAATATAGAGCTTTTTACTGATCCAAAATACCCTTAAGAAATGTGTTTTAGTAACAAAACTTACTAATTGAAATAATTCTGCTATGAGTTGAGTTAAATTCTTTATAACATATTCCTTGGGCTAGCTTAGAGAGATTCTTTTGCATTTGAGATGAAAGAAAGAAAGGGAAAAAAGGGGAAGGGGTGGGGGTGGGTTCTTGTGAGGAATGGAAGCAAGGAAGAAGCCTGGGAGAGCATCTTAGAGTCATGCCTGTCTTCTTCCCTGAAAAGTCCATGCTGTGAAGGAAGCACCACCTTACACGGATGCTGCTTATTTTAGTGTTCTTTAGTTGGGTTCTTTTAGTAGCAGTTTGAATTTGATAGAGATTTAATGATGTGCAACCTATTAAAAATAAGAAAAAAGTTTGAGACTGAGAACAGAAATTAAAAAGGGCAGATGATAAAAGGCAGAGCAAGAAGAAAGTGGTTTGTATAACTTTTTTTTTCAGAGAATTATTGTTGAAATACAGAACATCCAAGCATAGGATCTCTATTCCTGCATCTGAGGAGGGGGTGGGGTGAAGCTTTGCTTAAAAAGCCAATATATATTGGGTCTTACCTTGTTCACATATTGTGGTATGAAATTCTCACTACTGTACAAGTTAGAAAAAGAGTTTAAGAAATACTCTGACTGAGCCTGGGAATTTCTTCTTTAGCTATCTAGCATTATCAAAAGCCATTTAGGACCACAGTGAAACCCAGGACAGAGAAATTAACTTGACCTGTCACAAAGACACAAGTATTTGTGATGCTGTTGTTGGAAAATGTCATATATTGCCAGGATTGATTTAGGTTCTCTGGCTAACTAGGAAGGTTTTGTTTCCTCTCTCACTTGCTATATGTGCTTCCTTCGATGTATACAAATTTCAAATACTAGAAATGTATTAAAAAAGAATATTTATATATTTATGTATTTAAGGAATTGTCATGGCCAAACCCAAACACTTCCCCAGGGTTTTCCAGATTCTTATCATTTGCCTCCATCTTTTGGCAACTTTTTGCTTTAACTGCAGTCTCAGACAGGCTCTCCCTGCTAACAACAAGGATGGCCACCAGCAGTTCTCAGCTTCCATCCCACAGCTTAGAAACCTCTACACAAGAACACTTCTTCCCCCAGTAGTTCCAGCAGAAATTCCAAGACTGACTTCCATTTGCCTAATTTTTTAAATTCCCTTCCCTGACCTAATGACTGTAATTTACTGGTTAGGTCTCTTTTTTGCCCATCTCTGGAGCTTAGGAATGGAGTCTGCCGCTTTTGGACCATAGGGACTGGGACTAGGGGAGTGAAATTGGGATACAGTTAACATTAGAAAAGGAAGGAGATGCTAGACAATTAACAACAAAATGTCCCCTGTATCTGTTCCCCAAAGCTGTTTAGTGGAAGAGGACTGTCCTTTGGCCCAGAGTACACTAGCTGTGGGTTCCTTAGCTAAACTTCCGCTGTTGGAGCCTAACTCCTCTCCACATGGCCTGTTTTGCCACAGGTACCTGTTTCCCAAGTTTACACTGTGCTGGACTGAGTTTGTAGACACAAAGTTTCGTGTGCCCTGTGAAACCGTCGAATACATCGAAGCCAACTATGGTAAGACTTGGAAGATTCCTATAAAGACTTGGGACTGGAAGCGTTCTCCCCCAAATGTGTCGCCCAATGGAGTCTGGCCTGTTTCTGAGTGGGATGAAGTGATCCAATTGTACTGAGACAGTAGGTCGAAATGGTATTAATAGAATTCCCTTCCTGCACAAAAGGGAGATGACTGTTTAAAAAGATACATGTCAAACATAAGTAGGAACCAAAGAAATATGAGAAGTTTGAAGATACAGAGAGTCCTAACTCCTGAGCCATCTGGTACATTCTCTCATCTGACATTTATTAAGAGTCTCCATGTGCCAGATGAACTAGGTTACAGTGGCGAGGCAGACATGAGTGAGACAGATGCCTGCCTCTTTTCCCCCTCCCTTTGTTAAGCAACCTAGTTCCTTTGAGGGAAACCCCCTCACCCTTTGAAGAATATTCCCTATATAGAATATGATATGTTCTATAAGTGCTTTCAGAATGTTAAATAATGTTTGCACTGGAAGGTGGGCTTACCAGGTGCAATTAAGGAAGGGTATATACCAGTAAAATTTTAACTCCTTTAAGCCTGTATGTTAGGGCTACTTTTAAGGTTGTGGAGGCTGAGTTAATAATCAAGTGGTCAGATTTCAGGTGATGTCAAGAAAAGATGTGAGGCGATTCCTTTTACAAGCAACCTGGTGTGGAATTGATTTAGAGCACTTATATGATTTAGGCATCATATAAGAAAGTGACAGTTTATTTCTAGTCTTGTCAAAGATATGTAAATTTCCATACACCTTCTATTTTCATATTTGAAGTGAAAAGAAAACTTACGTGTGTGTGATGCTTCAATTTCCAGCCATTGTGAGAATATCTTCATTGACCTGATAGTATTCGTTTGACAAATCATTCAAGTGAGACTGTGCTACCAGACATGATTTCAAAAGGGCTGTGATTTCATAAAACTTATTTTCCTTATTTCATTCTCAATCAATAGGTAAAATATGAGAGATTCATGGTCACTTAATATTTTATGAATTTATAATCCTTATCAATCCCAATTTTAATGTTAACCCTAAAATACTAATAGAAATACCTCTACTTTTTCTAAATGTACTCCTCATTGTATTTATTCATCAATTACAGTTCCATATCTTTCACTTATGGCCTGTGAACCAATTTCCATGGTATGTAAACCTGCCTGTTCCCTCTCCTCTTCCAAGACTACATCAGGACTCTGAAATGCACATAAGTGGCAAACCTGGCAGCTGTTCCCCACCTGAGATCATCATGTTTATAAAGTTTGTATCCATTCCCAGTTGTCCTCTCTATTGAATATTGGGGGGGAGCAAGAACTGTAACATCCTGACTTTATCAAGTACTGCCCACTCTGAAACCCCTGGTTTCTTTTCTCCCTTGAAGATACATCTCTGAGTGGGCTGGGATGGCTGTGTCTCCCGATCTCTTCATGAGTCACTTTGATTGTGTATTCTAAGTGACAGGTAAAGGGATATCGGGCATAGGAAGCATCTATTTTTTCTTTGTCCAGGATAGGAAGCCATCTTACATTTTATCTAGGCTGCTTAGGACTACTTTCTGGACCAAACTGGCAGATTTCCTCTAAAACTAGAGAATAATAGTAATATCATAGATGGAAACCAGAAGAGAGAATGGGCTGAAAGTTTTCCTAAAGCAAAGTTGGGAAAATGTACAACCTATGACCACACCACTCCAAATTAAAAAATAACAAAAACTTTTTTTGATACATGATAACCAGTGACCTTCCTCTCTTAGGATGAACTTTCAGTGCATTGTCATTGGGTCTACTCATAAATAACATAATAAAGTTTTTAGGGTTACCAGTAAGCTTGTCCCCAAATGACAGGTCATTGTAATCAACTTTCTCTTTGCTAGAAAATCAGCGCATAGAAATTAGACCCAAATTCTAAATAGCTGAACCTTAACTTTTTCGTGATCGAAAAATTTTAACAGGTAATTTTAGTGTTCCTGGGCAAAATCCAGCTTGTTTAGTGGGAAACGTTTGCGCAAAATTAACATCTAGAAGTGCATACACTACACATTTCTACCCATTTCAGATTGGGTTTCCCACTGTTCGCCAGGGTGGGAGGGTCTTACCCACTCTGTTTAGGTTATTTATTTTTATCTGTCCCTGAAGGGTTCAGAGTCTAAACTATCTTGTGTTCACATTGATAGAGGTTCCATATCTATCCCCCTGTACACAACTGGCTGCTCAAATACCTTTTTTTTTGACTGTCTTCTGGTTTCACAGGCTTCAGATCTTGGATCCTACCCTAAGTTTGCAGAATGAAAGCCCTTCCCTAAACTCTGAAGGCCAGGCTTGCTCTGATAGATTCAGTTATACTTCATTCTGTGCTTCTTAACCTTGCACTCTGCTAAGTGACCAGAGACCTTGGATCCGCTAATCAGCGCCTCATCAGATCACTTTTCTTTCCTCACCTGTGTATTCCAGCAGCAATTTTCCTAATCTGACCATTTCCATGTACAGTTTGCCTGCCTTCCCAGGAGAAAACCTCTTATGTTAACTTGGTAGAAGTTATACATCCATGGATGTCCCCAGAGAGGTCCTGAGAGTCAAAATTGACAGTCTCTCACTTGACAACCAGGTGGCCACTCATTCCTTCTCTAAGCAGGGAGCTCTTGTCCTTCTCACCTCTGTTGCACCTGCTGACATCTGGATCCTGGAATAAAATCTCAATTCTCCAAATGGAGCCATCCTGAGAAGCTGAGCAGTGGGACAAACCCTGAAATATGACCACTAGATGGCAGAATGTGTGCCACCATTCCCCCAAACACGTTAGCACTCATGTGAAAATCAGCTTGCACTTGAATTTTAAGAGCCAGAGGGAGCCTCACTGCAACATTCGTTTTAACCCTTTTATTTTATAGCTGAATAAACAAGCACAGAAAGGAGTGAGCTGAGCAAGAAACAGTTGGGTCTCTTAACTCAAAGAGTGCCATGACTCCCAGTACATGCCTGTTTCACTGATCACAGCACAGGGTCTTTTTTTTTTTTAATTAAAAAATTTTTTTTGGTTGTGTCAGGAAGATCCGCTGGAGAAGGGAATGGCTACCCCACTCCACTATTTTTGCCTGGAGAAAGCCATGGACAGAGGAGCCTGGCAAGCTACAGTCCATGGGATCGCAAGGAGTCAGACATGAGTGAATAGCGCTTACACTCAGCATGTGGGACCTTTGTTCCCCAACCAGGGATCAAATCTGTACCCCTTGCACAGGAAGCACCAAGTCTTAAACACTGGACCACCAGGGAAGTCCCACAGCACAGAATCTTTATGCCTGCTTAACATGCTTGACCGAGAAGTTTACAGGATGTTTTTACCATTCCCCACTTACTATCTTTCTGCTCAGATTGAGAGCCTGAGGTGATAAAGGGAAGTGTTTCTTTCTTGTCCAAAATGCTTACACTGTCTTCATAACTTTATCTAAAACATACCTTATCTCCAAATGGTGAAATAGTTCATGTTTGGAGGCATTAGCCTTTGGTCATGATATTCTTAATATCTAGGAGCATCTGATTCCCTTAGGCTCAAGATGTATCCCATTTCTACTTGTACCTTCCACTTCTCCAGGAAACCATTAGCACCAGTCCACGAAGTACCAGTTTCTGCAGACTCCTTTCTCTTATTCTTTATTGATACTCTCTTATGGATGCAAGTAATTGAGAATAGACTGTGCTCATTTCTTTTTTCTTTGTGACCCTAAACCATGGATTCTAGCCTTTTAGGCTATAAAACTTCAAATGGCACATAGGACAGCAAGAAATTACATAGGAAAGCAGGGGTTTATAGATTGGGACCAGAGCTGTATCTAGGAAACATACTTGTAGTGAGTTCCCACACTCCAGTAAACCCTCACCCACTGTCACAAGGCTAACGCTGCAAATGTCTGTAAGTCCCTAGTTCCATCTTCTGGAAACCGAACAGTTCTTTTGTTCTCCATGTTATCAATCCTCAGGGGACATTTCTCCCTTAAAACCTGGTCAGAGAAAGTGCCACATTCCCACCTTCTAACACATAGTCATAATTTGTAACAGCTTAAAGCCTGGGAAAAATTCTAGTTTTTGATCAGTCAAGAGGATTTCCCTTGAAATAGCAGCTATTTCTCTTTCTTCCTCCTCTTCCTCTGTCACTAAGACCCAGGCTCATTTCAGTTCAGTCGCTCAGTCGTGTCCAACTCTTTGTGACCCCATAAACCGCAGCATGCCAGGCCTCCCTGTCCATCACCAACTCCCGGAGTCTACCCAAACCCATGTCCATTGAGTCGGTGATGCCATCCAACTATCTCATTCTCTGTCATGCCCTTCTGCCCTCAATCTTTCCCAGCATCAGGGTCTTTTCTAATGAGACAGCATCAGGTGGCCAAAGTATTGGAGTTTCAGCTTCAACATCAGTCCTTCCAATGAACACCCAGGACCGATCTCCTTTAGAATGGACTGGTTGGATCTCCTTGCAGTCCAAGGGACTCTCAAGAGTCTTCTCTAACACCACAGTTCAAAAGCATCAATTCTTTGGCGCTCAGCTTTCTTTATAGTCCAACTCTCACATCCATACATGACCACTGGAAAAACCATAGCCTTGACTAGATGGATGTTTGTTGGCAAAGTAACATCTCTGCTTTTTAATATGCTGTCTAGGTTGATCATAACTTTCCTTCCAAGGAGTAAGCATCTTTTAATTTCATGGCTGCAGTCACCATCTGCAGTGATTTTGGAGCCCATAAAAATAAAGTCTGACACTGTTTCCACTGTTTGCCCATCTATTTCCCATGAAGTGATGGGACCAGATGCCATCATCTTCGTTTTCTGAATATTGAGCTTTAAGCCAACTTTTTCACTTTCCTCTTTCACTTTCATCAAGAGGCTCTTTAGTTCGTCTTCACTTTCTGCCATAAGGGTGGTATCATCTGCATATCTGAGGTTATTGATATTTCTCCCGGCAATCCTGATTCCAGCTTGTGCTTCCTCCAGCCTAGCGTTTCTCACGATGTACTCTGCATATAAGTTAAATAAGTAGGGTGACCATATACAGCCTTGACTTACTCCTTTTCCTATTTGGAACCAGTCTGTTGTTCCATGTCCAGTTCTAACTGTTGCTTCCTGACCTGCAACCGAGGGTAGTCACCTCTGACATGTCACTTACGGAAAGTGGCATGTTAGCATAAAAGGGCACAAAGTTTTAAATTAGGCGGGCATTTGAGTCCCAGCTTCATTATGTGGGATTTATGGTAGGGAACCTCATAGCTTCAGTTTCCATATGAGTGGATTGGTGAAATGATGGATATTTCTGACTTTATAAAGTTAGATTTAAATGAAGTATGCCTAGTATCGACCTGGAATTAGGTAAATACTCAAGAAATGTTCTGTTTCTTACTTCCAAATCCTTTTCTAATTATTCTTCAAATGGGATGGGAGACACTGCGGTAGGACACAGTCCCTACTCAGAAGATTGCATGACTAAATTTGCTTAGGAAAAAAAGAATGTTTCATTATAACAAGGCATTGAATTGTATGGTGTATGAACTCAGAGATATTACCATGGTGCTTCCTTCTCTAAATTGAGCAGGTATTTTCACTTTATTGGTCAAGCGCTTGTCTTCTAGGCTCTCCTTCTGCTACTCCACATGCTACCTAGTTCCTAGGTCCCAAGCAGGTCACTCTCTTTACTGCCCTATATTTGGTGCTTGCTCTGCCCTGAACTTCTGTCTCAATATTATAGCTTTTCCTGGAAGTAAACCCTCACTTCCTTGTTAGTAAATCTCTGCCCAGCCAAAATCAGGTATAAGTGATTTGGAGAGGGAGAGAATTTGGAATATTTACTTTACTTAATTTTCTGTGCCCATGGATACCTATATCAGTATTATTAAAGGGGAATTGATAATAATCATTTCCACCTTCTTCCCTCAAATTCATGTTTCTGTTTCAACTAGGCAAGAATCAGCAGGGTGTGTGATGCTATTTTAAGCTGCTCCACATCAGACTGGAATCTTAATTATAGCTTATAAGTCAGACAGAGCAATTCAGTGGTAATACTTTTTGTATGGGACCTGTGCTTATAAAGGAGACAAGTATAAATTTTCTTGAGGGAAATCTCTGTTTCTTTATTCTCAGAAGTTATATCTTAGAATGCCTTCCTTGCCATCCCCCAACCCAACCCAGTGTGGAGATTATGTTGGAACCCATGAGCCACCAAGCTGCTATGTTTTTATGCACAGCTCTCACCGTAGAGTTGAAAGGCAGTATGAGGAGAATTAGAAGTATTGTATTTTGTTCTATAAAACAATGTAAACTGTCTCAAGTACCATTAAAAAAATTACAAGATTTTATAGACTCATGATGACTCATTCGGAGCATGGGGAATGGTTCATGTGTTTGTTAAATAAAAATCAAAGTAGCTATTTGTGTGTCTTACATCATAACCAGAAAAATGTTAATTTTTCTAAACAAAGTGATATTTTAAATGTGAGTAAATTTCAGTGTATACTTTGTTTAGTTGCTAAGTCGTGCCCAACACTTTGCGACCCCATGGACTGTAGCCTGCCAGGCTCCTCTGTCCATGGGATTCTCCAGGCAAGAATACTGGCATGGGTTGCCATTTAGTTTACTATTTGACTTTATCTTCAGGTACAGATAGTTTGTGGTACTACTGAAAACACCTTTAATATTATTTTGATCAGAATTTGTAATATATAATCCTGTTTGGGATGATTAATAAAATTTTTCTAATCACTTGAGATATTTTGTGTTTATTTTTAAAGCTTGTAGTAGAAATAATAGCCATTAACATTCATAAGCAATCTAGTAAAATAGTAATCTTGCCACCAGTACAGTACTTCTCAAATTAAGGTGAGATAGGTTTTATGGTTGGACCCTAATTCAATATGAATGGTATCCTTATAAGAAAAGATTAAGATTCAGACAAGCACAGAGGGAAGATCAGGTGAAGATTTAGGGAGAGGATGGCCATCTACAAGCCAAGGAGAGAGGCCCTCAGAAGAGACCAGTCCTGCCAACACCTTGATCTAAGCCCCCAGAACTGTGAGAAAATCAATTTCTATTTTAAGCCACCTGGTCTGTCACACTTTGTTAGGCAGCCCTAGCAAACTAAGGCAGAGTGGTATTGGTAAAGGGATAGACACATAGATCAATGGAGCAGAAAAAAGGAAATTAGAAACTGACATAAAAATATGCTCAACTGGAGAACAAGATGGCAGAAGAGTAGGTGGACATGGAGTACATCTCTCTCCATGGAAACATCAGGAATACACCTTCAGACACAGACGTGCACGCAGAACACCAGCTGAGAGTGGACAGGAGTACCTGACCTGCGGAAAAGAACATATAGACCTGTACAAAACTCGGTAGGACGAAGGAAGTAGGGGGAAAAACAGAAATGTTAGTAGGATTGGACCTGACCTTGGCGAATGGGGGAACTGAAGCAGGGGTCCAGTCCCATCAGGGCAATTGTCTGAGTCAGAAGAGAAACATTTAAGGCTGAGAGTGAAACAGCTGATCTGTGGCAGCCTAAATGGAGTGAGAATCAGACAGGACAATCCTTGCCACAGCCATATATACCCTGGACAGGGACATAGATCCCCTGGAAGGCACAGCGGCTGGGAGCTGGAGTGTAGGGATTGTGGAGCAATCCCAGGGTGAGGGCTGCTGTTGACTATGGAGAGACGGATTGAGGGGATGTGAGGGAGGAGATTGTGGTGGGAAATGCCTATGGAGGAAAGCCGGGTGGCCGTGGAAGCAAGGCGAAAGGCCGTGCTCAGTCACGCATAGCGGGTGGAGATATCACCATAGCCTCTCTCCCCCAACACGCCAACATTGGCAGCTGAACAATAGAAAGGCTGGCCCATCAAACTCTGGATGCACTGAACTACAGAATAGGACCCCACCCAGGGTGCCCCTTTAAGTGCCTGACATGCCAAACTACAGAGTAGGACCTCAGCCAGGGGGGCCCCTCTGTGTGCCTGACATGCTAAATAACAGAGGACCCTAGGCAAGAGAGCTCTCTAAGTGCCTGAATGGGCAGAGCTACAGAGAAAGACTGGCCAAAGAGGCCTTCTGATCACTAGCTACAAGAGGCTAGAAAAAAGACTCTGATAGGGTCATAACTCCTGCAGCAGAGGCAGTCTGTGTCCCTGCACACTTGGCACAGCCAGGGTCCCTGCAAGCCAAGCAGCTGTGCCAACTTCATGCTCAACTCTCCCTGGGGCAGAGCTGCCACAGGCAAAAAAGTCTTGCATCTATGTTCCGAGGGTCACTTTGGGAGTGTCTGACTGAGACCCTATAGAGTGTGGCCTTCCAGGCTTCTCTGTCAGGGAGAGGGATTCTCTGGGCAAGAATGCTGGAGTGTATTCGCCAATACTGGTTGCCTTACCTTTCTAAAGCGCTATATTTCCTGCTGCCCTACCTGCCAACCACGCTAAGTACCTGGTGCTGCCAGAACCCCTGCAATCCAAGCAGCTGCACCACCTCCACACCTGGCCCTCACAGGGGCAAACCCAAGTCCTTCAGGGCAGCCTCAGGAGCAAACTCCAGTGGACAATCCACACACAGAGGTGGAAAAAAACCACAATTGAAATCCACGGGCAGTATGACTAAAGAAGAAGACCCAAAACCTTCCCACCAGCTGTACAAGCTACAGATTAAGTCCATATGATCAACTAGGCAGACTCTGTGTCTATGGAATATATAAAAGGTCATTTAGAGCTCCCACAAAAGAAAACACACTAGTTCTGATAGCTGTGGACATTGGAGACAAAACACAGAGGAGTAGGACCAGATTAGAATCTGAGAGCCCCCACAACAGGTCCAGAGATCAGCACAGTGTTGGAGGGCATCCTAGGGAGGTGAGGTGGACTGTGACTCCCAGCGAGTGAAAGAACTCTGACAACAGTGACTCAAGAAAAACATTTATTATTATTATGTTTTGGCTTGTTCTGTAGATTCTTTTGGAGTTTTTTCCTTCGCCCTTCCCCCTCGCCCACTGTTGTAGTTGTTGATTTTATTCGCACTGTGAAGTCTAATTAAGCTTTTGAGCTTTTCATTTTTTACTTTTTTTTCTCAGTCACATTTTTTACTTTTGTTATAAACATCTGCCTCTACATCGGGCTTTTGCAATTCTGGGGCGTTTTCCTTTTTTATTTTTCTTTTCTCTTTTTTCTTTTAATTTTAATTTTTTAAACCTATTATTATTTTTCTACATTTATTCCTTTGTTTGCATTTCCTACTGTTCTTTCCCCCTTGCAGTTAATCCTTAATATATATAAATCATCTTTATCTACCTCTATTTAACTTTGCATGTATATTCTTTCTTTTCTTTCTTTCCATTCCTCTCAACATATTTGTGAGTTTTATTTCTTTGCTTTATTCTCCAATTGGCACCTTGCTTTAGTTTTGTTTTCCAGTTTGTGCTTTAGTTAGTTTTGTTCTGGTAGATATAATTTTTGGTTTCCTTTGTTTGTCAGGTCAATCTATTGTACTTTATTTTTGTTGGACTGTTTTGATTTTGCTTATGGGTGTATATGTATATGTGTATATTCAGTCACATTTTTTTATTGTTGTTCTAAACCTCTGCATCTACATTGGGCTTTTGCAGTTCTGTGGTGTTTTCCTTTTTTTGTTTTTTCCTTTTTTCTTTCTTTCTTCTGTTTTGTTTTTCTTTTCTTTTCTCTTTTGTATATTTTTAACTTTTAATTATTTTAAACCTATTATATTTTTTCTACATTTATTCCTTAGATTGCCTTTCCTCCTGTTCTTTTCCCCTTGCAGTTACTTTACTGTATGTAAATCTTGATCTACCTCGACTTAACTTTCCTTATCTATTCTTTCTTTCTTTCCTCTCAACATATTTGTTATTTTTGTTTTCATTGCTTTATTCCCTGCTTGGTACCCTTCTTTGGTTTTGTTTTCCACTTTGTACTTTAGTTAGTTTTGTTCTTAACTGGTAAATATAATTTTTTATTTCCTTTGTTTGCTGGGTCAATCTGTTGTACTTTATTTTTGTTGGATAGTTTTGACTTTGCTCATGGGTGGATATGTATATGTTTATATTCCATTATTATTATTTGCCTGATTTTGTAACTGTCATTTGTCTGGGGTTCACCTTTGGTTTCTCATTTTTGGATATTTGTTTTAATCTCACTTAATGCCATTATAAAAACCACCTCTGGAATCTTCGTTCCTGACCAGAGATCAAGCCCTGAGCCTTTGGAGTGGGAGCACTGACTCCAAGACCCTAGACTACCAGAGAATTAGCCATAGGGAGTATCAAATAGTGAGAAATCACACACAGGAAACCAGTTGAATACAAGACCTGGCATCTCCCAACCACCAGTAGCACCCTGTGCAGGATGCCTCATATAAACAACAAAAACAAAAATACAAACCAAATAATCAGCAGACAGAATTACCACCTCATTCAGCGTTGCCCATCAGAGGAAAAACAGAAACTCAGCACAACTCTCACCCTGTATGAAGCTTACACAAACCACTGGACCAACCTTAGGAGGGCAGAAACCAAAAGGAAGAAAGAATTCAATCTTGAAGGCTGAGAAAAGGAGACCTCAAATACAATAATAAGTTTAAAAAAATAATGAAAAGTCAGAGAAATACTACACGAAGGAACAAACTAGAAATACAAAAGTCCAAATAGATGAGGAAATAGGCAAACTCCCTGAAAAAGAATTAAGAATAATGATAGTAAAGAATATCGAAAACCTTGAAAACAAAATGGAGAAAATGCAAGAATTAATCAACAAAGACCTAGAAGAATTAAAGAATAAACATACAGAGACAAACAACACAATTACTGAAATTAAAAATACTCTAGAAGGAATTAATAGCAGAATATCTGAAGCAGAAGAATGAATCAGTGAGCTGGAAGATAAATTGGTAGAAATAACTTCTGAGGAGCAGAATAAAGTAAAAAGAATGAAAAGAACTGAGGATACTCTTAGAGACATCTGGGACAATATCAAACACACCAACATTAGAATTATAGGGGTCCCAGAAGAAGAAGTGAAAAAGAAAGTGTATGAGAAAATTTTTGAAGAGATTATAGTTGAAAATTTCCCCAATATGGAAAAGGAAATAGTCAATCAAGTCCAAGAGACACAAAGAGTCCAAATCAGGATAAACCCAAGGAGAAACGCAACAAGACACAAACTAATCAAACTAACAAAGACTAAATACAAAGAAAAAATATTAAAAGCAGCAAGGGAGTAACATACAAGGGAAACCCCATATGCTTAGCAGCTGATCTTTCAGCAGAAACTCTGCAGGCCAGAAGGGAATGGCAGGATATATTTAAAGGACTGAAAGGGAAAAAACTTCAACCAAGATTACTGTACCCAGCAAGGATCTCATTCAAAATTGATGGAGAAATAAAAAGCTTTTCAGACAAGCAAAAGTTAAGAGAATTCAGTACCACAAACCAGCTTTACAACAAATGTTAAAGGGACTTAAATAGTCAAGAAATACAAGAGAAGAAAAAGGATCTACAAAATCAACCCCAAACAAGAAAGTGACAATAGGAACATATATATCAATGATTACTTTAAATGTAAATGGACTAAATGCTCCAACCAAAAGACACCGAGTGGCCGAATGGATACAAAAACAAGACCCATATATATGCTGTCTGCAAGAAACCCACCTCAGACTCAAGACACATATAGACTGAAAGTGAGAGGATGGAAAAATATATTCCATGCAAATGGGAAGCAAAAGAATGCTATAGAAATCCTCATATCAGACAAAATAGACCTTAAAATAAAGAAGATTACAAGAGATAAGGAAGGACACTACATAATAATCAAGGGATCAATCCAAGAGGAAGACATAACAATTGTAAATATCTATGCACCCAACATAGGAGCACCTCAATACATAAGACAAATACTAACAGACATAAAAGGAGAAATTGACAGTAACACGATAATAGTAGGAGACTTTAACACCCCACTCACACCAATGGACAGATCATCAAAACAAAATTAATAAGGAAACACAAGTCTTAAATGATATATTAGATGAGATGGATCTCATTGATATTGTCAGGACATTCCATCCAAATGCAGAATAATACATCTTCTGAAGTGCACATGGAACATTCTCCAGTATAGACCACTTTTTGGGTAACAAATCAAACCTCAGTAAATTTAAGAAAATTGAAATTGTATCAAGCATCTTCTCTGACCACAGTGCTATGAGACTAGATATCAATTACAAGAAAAAAAGCTGTAAGAATCACAAACACATGGAAATTAAACAACACATTTCTAAATAACCAACAGGTTACTGAAGAAACCAAGAGAGAAATCAAAAAATTTCTAGAAACAAATGACAATGAAAGCATGACAACTCAAAACCTATGGGATGCAGCAAAAGAAGTCCCAAGAGGGAAGTTTATAGCAATACAATCCTATCTCAAGAAACAAGAAAAACATTGAATAGACAACCTAACTTTACAGCTAAAATGACTGGAAAAAGAAAAACAAAAAAAAAATAACAAAATTAGTAGAAGGAAAGAAATCATAAAGATCTGAGCAGAAATAAATGAAATGAAAGAAACAATAGTGAAGATTAATAAAACTAAAAGCTGGTTCTTTGAGAAGATAAAATTGACAAACATTTAGCCAGACTCATCAAGAAAAGAGGAATCAAATCCACAAAACTAGAAATGAAAAAGGAGAGGTTACAACAGACAATGCAGAAATATAAAGGATTATAAGAGACTATTATGAACAACTATATGGCAATAAAATGGATAACCTGGACGAAATGGACAGATTCAGTCTTGGAAGACTGAACCAGGGAGAAATAGAAATTATGAACAATGCAATTACAAGCACTGAAATTGAAGCTCTGATAAAAAAAAATCTCCCAAAAAACAAAAGCCCAGAACCAGATGGCTTCACAGGAGAATTCTATCAAGCATTTAATGAAGAGCTAATGCCTATCCTTCTAAAACTCTTTCCAAAAAATTTCAGAGGAAGGAACACTTCCAAACTCGTTCTACAAGGCCACCATCACCCTGATACCAAAACCAGAAAAGGACAACACAAAGAAAGAAAACCACAGGCCACTATCACTGATAAGCATAGATGACAAAATCCTCAACAAAATTTTAGCAAACAGAATTCAGCAACACATCAAAAAGCTTATACACCATGATCAAGTTGAGTTTATTCCAGGAATGCAAGGATTCTTAAATATATGCAAATCAATCAATGTAATACACCTTATTAACAAATTGAAAGATAAAAACAATACGATCATCTCAATAGATGTAGAAAAAGCGTTTGACAAAATTCAGCACCCATTTATAATTAAAACTCTTCAAAAAATGGGCATAGAAGGAACCTACCTCAACATAGTAAAGGCCATATATGATAAACCTACAGCAAACATTATTCTCATTGGTGAAAAACTGAAAGTGTTTCCCTTAAGATAAGGAACAAGACAAATGTGTACACTTTCACCACTATTATTCAACATAGTTCTGGAAGTCCTCGCTACAGCAATCAGAGAAAAAAAAGAAAAGGAATCCACACCGGAAAAGAAGTAAAAAACTCTCACTGTTTGCAGATAACATGATACTGTACATAGAAAGTCCTAAAGATAGTATCAGAAAGTTACTAGAGCTAATCAGTGAATTTAGCAAAGTTGCAGGATACAAAATCAATACACAGAAATCACTTGCATTTCTATATACTAAACAATGAAAAATCAGAAAGCGAAATTAAGGAATCAATCCCATTCACCGCTGCAACAAAAAAAATTAAATATCTAGGAATAAACTTACCTAAGGAGACAAAAGAACTGTACACAGAAAATTATAAGACACTAATGAAAGAAAGACATAAACAGATGGAGAGATATTCCATGTTCCTGGTCAGTCAGTCAGTTCAGTCGCTCAGTCGTGTCTGACTCTTTGCAACCCCATGAATCGCAGCATGCCAGGCCACCCTGTCCATCACCAACTCCCGTAGTTCACCCAAACTCATGTCCATTGAGTTGGTGATGCCATCCACCATCTCATCTTCTGTTGTCCCCTTCTTCTCCTGCCCCCAATCCCTCCCAGCATCAGGGTCTTTTCCAATGAATCAACTCTTTGCATCAGGTGGCCAAAGTATTGGCATTTCAGCTTCAGCATCAGTCCTTCCAATGAACACCCAGGACTGATCTCCTTTAGGATGGACTTGTTGGATCTCCTTGCAGTCCAAAGGACTCTCAAGAGTCTTCTCCAACACCACGGTTCAGAAGCGTCAATTCTTCGGCACTCAGCTTTCTTCACAGTCCAACTCTGACATCCATACATGACCACTGGAAAGACCATAGCCTTGACTAGATGGACCTTTGTTGACAAAGTAATATCTCTGCTTTTTAATATGCAGTCTTAACTTTCCTTCCAAGAAGTAAGCTGTAAAGTTTAGATGAGAGAAGATGGGAAAAGGTTATTTGAATCAGAGCATGATGTCTTCAGTAAACTTTCTGGCTAGATTACTACTCATAGCCTCTGTGCTAGGACTATGGTTCATTCACTGACTCACTAAACATTCATGAAGTTCTTTTAAGGCCAGAGTAGAGATGTGGGAAAATTGAGGTTCACAGAAACTCATTCCCAGAACCCTGGGATCTCTCAGTTGTAGGGTCAGAGCACACATACCTTGCCAGGTAGGGATAAGCTACTCCAGGGGCTCAGGTAAAGTCACTCCTAGGAATTTCCATCTAGTGCCAGGCAAAGACACAGGGAGTCCAGGGGCGGGGAGATCTCGAAGCTGAGGGGCAGTTGCTGTTGCTCCAGGAAGTGGAGCTCAAGATCAGTGGTACAGGTCTCAGAGAAGCATGCTGGGACCAGGGTGGGGTCTTATCCAGGGGCTTCCAGGAGTTAGAACAGGCATTTGAAAGCCAAGGCTCAGTTAGATGAATTGAGGCAGGAGACTTGATAGTGAGATCCTTGGCTCAGGGGAAGTCAGGGTACCCAGTTAGGCCTGGGTACCACAGTGTAGGTAATGTGACAGATGTAGGGAAGAAGCTGGAGCCATTTCTATACCTGCTACTTCAGTTAGAATCCAGGACAGGATGGGCCCTCCTGTGGGAACACTGTAAGGCCTGGCTGTGGGAGCTGGGGACTGAAGCCAGGAAAGGAGAAAGGCACAGTCAAGATGTTCAGTTCTGGATCTTAGCCTGACCCTCATCTCCCTAGTTTCTCTTCACTTCTGGAGACTCTGGTTTCCAGTGGATAAAGAGGAGGTGTTCTGCTTGTCATGGGAGCACAGCTTATGCTAACAACTGACATTGCTTTTCCTAAGAAGTCCTTGGGAGCCTCCCAGAAACATCTGCTGGATCTGAGGGTACCAGGGGTACCTCCTTCATCCCCTCAGTGTATGGGTTTGGTGTGGGATTTGCCAGTCTGGGAAGCTCAGGGCTCTGGGCAGTTCAGGCCTGGCAGCTTTCCCCCACCTGCCTAAAATTCAGCGCAGAAGGGCAAAGGCCCCTCCCCAGCCCAGTGCTGCACTTCTACTCTCCAGTCTTTGGAGCTGTGGCCTTTATTTCAAGTCCTGGATCCCCAGGGGCTGAGTGGGGAATGAGGACAGCTGATAAGCCTGACATTATTGACTTTATGAGGAGTATGCAATGAAGGCTGCACTCTTATCTGCTACCCACAGAGCATCTAAATCCTCATCTAGGGGACCCATTCATGAATCATGTCTCTTACAAAGACCAGAAAGTATAAAGAGAAAAAAGGGAGTCGCATTCCCACCCTTTTCTTTTCTCCAGTACCTGGCTTTGCCCACCCTCACTGCCCTTACTTTCCCACTGCCCTTGGGTTTATTGGCTGGAAATAGAAGCACTCACAGCTCCAGGCCTACAGAGTTGAGGCCAAGCCAGCCTGGTCTTGAGAGTGTCAGCAGCTGGGCACACTCAGGGCTGTGTGTGCATCCCCCTAACTGGTAACTAAGGGAAGAAAAGCCCACTCACTTGAAGCTGTTGTGTGCCCTGGTTTCTGCTGCAACTGTCAACATTTGCTCTGGACAAAAATGAAATACCCACCCAGCCTCAACACCAGGTGTCTTGGTGGCGAAATGTTAGGGCAGGCAGGGGGGAGGTTACCAAGGGGTCTTGGGTCTAGGGAGCTGGAGAGTGAAAATTAACTGTAAGAGAGAGCCTGCTGGTCAAGAGAA
Organism: Oryx dammah; assembly: GCF_014754425.2. Classification (NCBI taxonomy): domain Eukaryota; kingdom Metazoa; phylum Chordata; class Mammalia; order Artiodactyla; family Bovidae; genus Oryx; species Oryx dammah. The sequence goes on from NW_024070185.1 coordinate 93,672,498, forward strand.
GTTTTTCCTTCTCTTCCTCTGACATCTCCCTCATTCATCCAGCCCTGCAATGTTGGCTTCAGTTAGTGGAAGGAAATAAATGCTTCTTTAGTAAGTAGCACAAGATCCAAAGCAACTGGAAGGACAGAGGTGACAGCCAAGATAATGGGTTGAGCAAATGAAAGAAAAAAAGTGCCGTTTGATTAGGGGGAATTAGAGGCACGTGTTCATATTCCCTGTCTAGTTTTGGGGTAAAGTTTTCTGGTAATAAAATGATTGTTTATTGATCAGCTATACTTTAGCATTTATTCCCAAGCATTAACTTTACATACATTAGTACACTGAATCTTGCAATAACCCATGAAGTTGATATTATTTCCAGTTTACAGCTGAGAAAATTGAGACTGGGAGGAGTTAAGTAACCTGCCCAGTATGGCAACTGATGTTGGAGCAGGAATTCAAATTCCAGTCTGCCTCCAAAGCCTAATGAAGGGCCTCTCAGCTTCTACGCCAGACTGCTTTCCACTTGGTATTCCTCAGTAATTTTTCCCACTTAGTCTACTGCATATCAGTGAATATATATCACCCCCATTTTTATAGAAAACAGGCTCAGAAGAGTATTTTTTCCAATTTGACCAACTTTTGATTTCTTAAGCAAGTGGCCAGTTTAATTGAGAATGTTACTGTGCATCAGTGAGCCTTTAAACAAATTAAAAAATTCCTCTACTTAAATCCAAACCAGTAACCTCATCATTGTGCTCATTCCAGGCAAGGCACTGGGTTAGCAGATAGAAAAGAGGGGAGACACGAAGAAAGGGCATCAACGAGGCAGTTGAACAGTGTTAAACAACAGTGCAGGGAGCCTTTGCAAATCTGATTCCAGATTGTGGATAGATCACTCTCCCCACCCCTACCCGCTTTATTCAAACAGGGCTCCTCATGTGTGGATCCAGTTGAGGACCATCATTTGCTGATTCCTAGATGCAGGATGCTTGGTAACAGGCTGTGGCAAGCTTCCAAGTAAGGGTAATTGTGTTTACAGTGTAATGTTATTTCTCCTCCTTTGTCAAGGAAAGTCACTGTGTGCTACAGGGGAAAACCTGGTTCAGCAGGTTTGTTTTCTCCTAATCAGTATCATTTTTTTTCCTCTGTTGTTCCTATCTATAAGTATGTCCAGGGCTACAAAACCTGTGTACCTTAGGGACTCTGGTCTAAAGATTCTAGCATCTTTACTTTTCTGTCACTACTAGGGAACAATCTCAGGCAAGTCCCAAAATGATGATGAAAAGCCAAATCTCTCTTTTCTTGGGAGAGAAGACCAAAGCTCCCACCCTTCCCAATGGGCCATGTCAGTGTATTCCTCCCTTCCACATACCCTGGTTTCCCACGTCACCCACTTTCATCATAGAGGAGCTAGCTATTTGCTCTGTTATTTTTCTATTTGGGGGATGTTAGAGGAGGGGTGGCAGGAAGAGTCTCAGAGGAGGGGTGATCATCAATCAGTTGCCCTGTGGGTCCTGTGAATGGAGTGACATTAAATCCATGAGAATTTATAGCCTCTGCTGGCTCTGGAAAGATGTTTGTATAAGTACTGCTAGTAATACAGTCAGCTACATGTGAAGACTTGTTTGGGCATACATTTTAGTATTTAGGGAAATACTAAATTTATTTGGGAGCTAAATTGTATGGGAGCAATATTTTGTTGGTGGCTCAGATGGTAGAGTCTGCCTGTAATGCAGGAGACCCAGGTTCAATCCCTGGGTTGGGAAGATTCCCTGAAAAAGGAAATGGCAACCCACTCCAGTATTCTTGCCTGGAGAATTCCATGGACAAAGCAGCCTGGTGGGCTACAGTCCATGGTTGCAAAGGGACATGACTAAGTGACTTTCATTTTCACAATATTTTGTTTTATCTAGGATAACAACTTGTTGTTAATGTAAGTTTATAATGAAAATATTTAATTTTTCATTCAGTTCAGTTCAGTCGCTCAGTCATGTCTGACTCTTTGTGACCCCATGAACTGCAGCATGCCAGGCCTTCCTGTCCATCACCAACTCCCAGAGTCCACCCAAACCCATGTCCATCGAGTCAGTGATGCCATCTAACCATCTCATCCTCTGTCATCCCCTTTTCCTCCTGCCCTCAATCTTTCACAGCATCACAGTCTTTTCCAATGAGTTAGCTCTTCGCATCAGGTGGCCAAAGTATTGGAATTTCAGCTTCAACATCAGTCCTTCCAATGAACACCCAATCCTACCAATAATCTCCTTTAGGATGGACTGGTTGGAGATCCTTGCGGGCCAAGGGACTCTCAAGAGTCTTCTCCAACACCATAGTTCAAAAGCATCAATTCTTCGGCACTCAGCTTTCTTTATAGTCCAATGCTCACATCTATACATGACCATTGGAAAAGCCACAGCCTTGACTAGACGGACTTTTGTTGACCAAGTAATGTCTCTGCTTTTCAATATGCTGTCTAGGTTGGTCATAACTTTTCTTCCAAGGAATAAGCGTCTTTTAATTTCATGGCTGCAGTCACCATCTGCAGTGATTTTGGAGCCCAGAAAAATAAAGTCTGACACTGTTTCCACTGTTTCCCCATCTATTTCATAAAGAATGAGAAAATTGGGTGAAATGCCTAGCATGACACCTAGTACTTAGTGCTACATAAGGGATAAAGAATTCAGTGTGTGGCCTGGAGTTGGTGCTTGATGCCACCCCCTTTGTCAATCCATCATCCTCTTGGCTGTATCTCTATCACAGCCTCTTAGTCTCCCCACATCATTTCTTGGCCCCTCCATACAGTGACCAGAATGTTCTTCTCATTTCCTTAAACAATCATTAAAGAAACTCCTTCCTTGGCCTTAGAAGCATTCACTTTACAGAAACAAGTTATGTGACTTCTGATGGAGAGCGGGGCAGGCTGGAGGCAACCATTTGGAGAATGAGTCGTCACTGCCTTACGTTCATTCATTGAAAGCAAATAAACTGGAATGAGACTTGTTTTAAAGAATCCAAAATGGAGATGGGGGCTCCTTAAAGAAACCAAAGGACTCAAAGGAACCTAAATTTCCCAAATAAAATGTCACAGAAAGATAAAACCTATGACCAAAAGTAACACCCTCATACTGACAAATTTAATTGTAAAAGAACAGTTTATTTGGAAAATGCAAATTTAAAAACAGGAGTTGTAGTATCACAAAACAAAATGGAATTCATGACAAGAAACAAGGCAAAGAAGATCATTTTATGTTGACACAGGGCACAGTTCTCTTAAGTCAATAAAACTTCCATGAGTCTTTATGTGTGAAATGCCTTGTATTTCAGGGTATAAAAATCTAATGCAAACACTCCTGGAAACACCAAAAGGAAGGAAACAGACACAAAACAGTAGAGGAAGATATTCACATAATTCTCTCTAACAGATGAAATAGACCCAAACTCCCATGAATATAGAAGATCAATTTAGTGGATATATATAAAAAATTTTATTTTTCAAACAGAGGATATACCTCCTTTTCTGTTACCTATGGGTCATTTATGGAAGCTGATCATGTTTTACCAAAGAGAAACTCTCAGTAAATATCCTAAAGCAAAAATAATACAAGATATATCTTTGACTACACTGCAAGAAAATTAGAAATTAATAGCAGGTGTTTACCCAAAAAATACCACAATAAGGAAATTAAACAAACAAACAAAAAAAACCTCTCCAAAAGAAAACTTAAACAACCCGTGTTAGAGGTTAACAGCAAAGATACTCGAGTGGAAATGCAGGATGACATCAAAGATGTATCAGAAGAAAATTCATAGCCTGAAGTGCTGTTATTTTTAAAAAGAATGTAAACTAATGGACAATCTAAGAATGGGAGGTAGAGAAGGGACAAAATAAACACAGGCAAATGAAAAAGAGCTGATGGAACAAAGATGAAAGTGAAATAAGTCAAAGGCAGAAAGACAAACACAGTATGATTTTACTCATGGAATACTTAAAAAAAAGTAAAACTTAGATGTAGAAAATGGAGTAGTTCTTACTAGGAGGGAAAGGGGTGGAGATGGGGCACAATAGCTAAAGAGGGGCCACTGTATTGTGACAGAGGGAAACTCAGCTTTTGATGGTGAGCACTCTCTACTTTTGGTAGTATCCAGGGAAACCTGGCGTGCTGCAGTCCCATGAGGTCACAAAGAGTCAGACACGACTGAGCGACTGAACTGGACTGAACTGAACAGAAGTTGAAATATATTATTGTACACATGAAGCTTATATAGTGTTATAAACCAGTTACACCAATTTTTGAAAGAAGATGAAACCTAGAAAGTCCAAAAAAATTTAAAAGATAGTATAAATTAATACATTAGAAAATGAAAAAAAATGATGAACCATAGAGGTAGTTTTTTAAAAGAAAAATGGACAAGCTTTGCAAAGCTAATAACAGAGAAGTCATAAATATATAAGGAAAGAGAAAGGTGATAAATATCGAGATAGTTTTAAAAACTTTGAATAACTGTATGTAACACTTTATTAATGAATGTGAAAATGTCAAAGTACCAAAATTAACTTGAAAGGTAGCACACTTGAAGGAACAAAACCTAACTAGGATTGACTAGTAAATTCTATTAACTGTCAAGAACCAGCTAATTCATGTGATGAATAAACTGATGAAAGCTTAACAATAAATGCATGGAAGGAGAGCTGAATGTATAACTGCAAAAATGGAGAAAAAGATGGATGCGTTGGGGCCTGGATAATGCAGAATTAGGAACTGGGAAGGAGGTTAAGATGAGCAGGGAAGAAGAGAGTTTTAAGACTGGATAGAGCTGATGCTTGGCCTTGAGCCAAAATGACCTTAGCCCATAATCACCTGGGCTAACCGGAATCCCTTCTGAAAACTTCAGTTTGGTCTTTCCTGAAGCTGACAACCCCAGCACACAGGACTAGAGATCCAGCATCACAGGCTAATCCAGACAGATCAATTAAGTCAGCAGAATCAGAAAGGCTAACAAAGCTGGAGCCCTCCTAACGACCTCGTTCTCTCCCCAGCCCCCTCGTCCCTCCCCAAGACCCTGTCCCCACCTCCCTCCCGCAGGTGCAGTCTCTCCAGGGGGCGGTGAGAGCCATGAATAGTAAGGGTCTTAGCTCAAGCACACAGAGGCGTTTAGCTGCCCAAACCTAATCCCCATAATCGGATTATGTAAATTCCTACTTCAACCCCTTCCCCTGCAAGACCTCTCCCCTAAACTCTCCACACTGTGGGACCAGCGGGAAAGACAGCACAGCACGCTGAAGAATCACTGCTAGTGGAATGCTGCACCAAAATGCTTTCCCCATTTTAAAAATTATAAAACCAGCAATAACATGGAAGAAACCTCAGAGAAGAAACCAAATGTTGACCTCGGTTGCACTGTGCTGGCACCTCAGTGCTCCATTCTCTGCAGTCCTTATCTTTCCCTTTGTCCTGTCTCTCGATCCTGGTCCACTTGTACACAGATCCTGTTTTACAATTATTGTTGTTTCCCTTAGCTTCACATATTTCCAGTCTTGCTTCCTAGTTACTGTGCTGTGCTTTGCTTAGTCGCTCAGTCGTGTCCAACTCTTTGTGACCCCATGGGCTGTAGCCTGCCAGACTCCTCTGTCCATGGAGTTTCTCCAGGTAAGACTACTGGATTGGGTTGCCACGCCCTCCTCCAGGGGATCTTCCCAATCCAGGGATCAAACACAGGTTTTCCACATTGCAGGCAGATTCTTCACTGTCTGAGCCACCAGGGAAGCCCAAGAATACTGGAGTGGGTAGCCTATCCCTTCTCCAGGAGATCTTCCCAACCCAAGGATCAAACTGGGGTCTTCTGCATTGCAGACAGATTCTTTACCAGCTGAGCTACCAGGGAAGCCCTGCTGCTGCTGCTGCTAAATCGCTTCAGTCGTATCCGACTCTATGCAACCCCATAGACGGCAGCCCACCAGGCTCCCCCATCCCTGGGATTCTCCAGGCAAGAACATTAGAGTGGGTTGCCATTTCCTTCTCCAATGCATAAAAGTGAAAAGTGAAAGTGAAGTCGCTTAGTCGTGTTCGACTCTTAATGACCCCATGGACTGCAGCCCACCAGGCTCCTCCGTCTATGGGATTCTCCAGGCACGAGTACCGGAGTGGGGTGCCATTGCCTTCTCCATACACTTCTTCTTTATAACTGTAGAATGTGCCATTAAGAATATATTACCTCGCAGGCTTTGGCTGAGAGGAAGGATAATGTAGGTTCTTGGTTTAAATTCTAACGTGTGCTCTATCAGGACTGAGGTAGGGTGGAAAAGCATGGGCACCAAGAGGCCCTGTGAGAAAGCAGTTCTCCTCAATGGCACACAGAGACAGGCAGCAGAAAGGACAAATCAGGGCTGCTCACTGCAAACACCAGAGTATGTTCCCAAAGGCCCCTTTGAGCCTGTGCATCACTGACCAATTCATTTTCTCCAATCCACCCTCCAATCCATCCTCTGACGCCAGAATGAGCCTCGGAACCTGTAAATCTAAACATATCACTTTTACGTTGGAGGCACACAGTTGTCCTCACATGGACTGCCCTCTCCTCCACTCCTGCATGTGTGATTCCTACCCAGCATCTCCCACTCTTGTACCTGGGAGGCCCAGGCCCCTGCCTTGGGTTTTGTGCTTTAGATGGCCCTGCCCTGCTCTGGCCCTACTCCTGTGCCCACCATGTCCCTGCCCATTTCCCACATTCTAGACCATGCTTAGGGTATCAGGGACCCCTGAATTTAGATCACACTCTGTATCCAGAACCGCAGCATTTCTGCCTAAATGGCCTTGAGTCCACTGTCAGAACCTACACGGACGTGAGTCTGAGTGAACTCCGGGAGATGGTGATGAACAGGGAGGCCTGGCGTGCTGCGATTCACGGGGTTGCAAAGAGTCGGACACGACTGAGTGACTGAACTGAACTGAACTGAACACTGGCCTTTTCCTTAGGTCCATGTGGACTGGGAGTCCACGTTATATACCAGGCCCCTCACAGAGCAGGACAGCTTGAGGTGGGAAGAGAAAAGGGGTGGGGGTGGGTCAGGAGTCTCCATTTGTACCCTTGTCCTGGGTCCACCAATGTCAGAGGCAGCCCTGCCTCAAGGCCTGGTTTAAATGTCATCCTTCCCACGATCAATTGCTGATCCTCCGGCTAGAATCTTTGCCTCCCTAGTTCCAATTTCATACTCTCTGGCACTCAGGACTGTCTGCCTTGTATTTGGTCATTTTTGTCATGTCCTCTTCCTCCCAAAGACTGTGAACTAACTCCTTGAAGGCAGATATATAATTTTCTTAACTTCCCTGCCCTCTGAGAACCTAGCAATTTGGGCAATAGCTTTCTTATTTATAATAAGAACTGTATTCATTTTTTTTGAACAGGGGGCAAACAACCCCCAAATCTCAATGGCTTACAACAGCAAAGATTTATTCCTATCTCATATTATGAAGGCTGGGGTTGGCTATGGGTTTGTTTCTTCAGAGAGCAACCCCCAACATGACTTTCTCATAACTGAGCTCAATCAGCAATCACTCTTAAAGCTTCTACTCCATTACAGCCAAGTCAAGTCCATTCACATTCCATTGTCTGATGTCAGTCACATGGTCAAACCTGGAAGGGAGCAAGCTGTCTCTTTACCTAAATTACCTACAGGGAAGCACTGCCAGTCACATGACAATCCTCACAAGTAAGGGAGGGAGCCAGTAGTTGTAACAATAATGTGATTTATCAGAGTAAAATTTGCATTAGTCTGACTGTGTTGTAGGCCCAGTGCTAAATTCTTTACCTGTTTTGTTTTTCTCATTTAGTCCTCAGTTCAGTTCAGTTCAGTCGCTCAGTCGTGTCCGACTCTTTGTGACCCTATGAATTGCAGCACGCCAGGCCTCCCTGTTCATCACCATCTCCCAGAGTTCACTCAGACTCATGTCCATCGAGTCCATGATGCCATCCAGCCATCTCATCCTCGGTCGTCCCCTTCTCCTCCTGCCCCCAATCCCTCCCAGCATCAGAGTCTTTTCCAATGAGTCAACTCTTCTCATGAGGTGGCCAAAGTACTGGAGTTTCAGCTTTAGCATCATTCCTTCCAAAGAAATACCCGGGTTGATCTCCTTCAGAATGGACTGGTTGGATCTCCTTGCAGTCCAAGGGACTCTCAAGAGTCTTCTTCATTTAGTCCTCATGACCCTATTATTATTCCCATTTTACAGATGAGGAAAATGAGGTAGGGAGAAGTTACATGATTTGCCTATGGTCATATAAGTGGATAGATAGGGGATTTCAACCTGGGTAATACAAATCCAGAGTCCTTTGCTCTTGCCCACTAAGCATTAATGCATCTGTGAATTTATTGTGCCAAATCCTATGCTGGTACCGTCAGAGAGTGTGATACCTAGAAGTTTGATTTATTAACCAGCATTTGAAGAATGCCTATTCAGTGGGACTGGAGAGACAGACAAAACAAATAAGTAAAATATTACTACACAGCAGTGAATACTAAGGAGAAAAATAAAGCAGGGTAGGAAGATGCAGAGCCTTGTGTGTGTGAAGGTGCAGTTTTAGACCTTGTGGTCAGAGAATCTTCATTGAGAAGGTGACATTTGAGCAAAGACCTGAAGAATGTCAGCTCCTTGAGGGCAGAAATTTGTGTCTGTTTTGTTTGAATCCCAGTGCCTGTAACAGGCACTGGCTCATAGTAGACACTCAGTATTAATAATTTCTGAATGAATCAAAGGAGGTGAGGGAGGGAACTATTTGGATTTTGAGAGAAGAGTGTTGCAGGCAGTGGAAACAGACCATGCAGAGGCCCTGAGGCAGGAGAGTGCCTGGAATGTTCATGAAACTACGGATGACAGAGTGGCTAGAGCTGAGTACACTTCTTTAGCTTCTTCTCAGGCAGAGAAGGAACAGACAAGTCAGGTAAAAGGTATCTGGGAGCCAATGTTAAGACTTCAGCTTAATTCTGAGTGAAATGGGGAGCCAGAGGAGGGTTTTGAGTGAGAAGCAACAGGAACCTGACTTGGGTTTTCAAAGGATCCTTCTGGGTGATGCTGGAGAATAGATGGAAAGAGGAAAGTACAGAAGCAGTAAGACCAAGGAGGAGGCACTCTGGAATATGGGATGAATAAATCTGGGAATCTGTCCAGTGCAGTGATGGTTAAACTTCTCTGTGTATGTTAATCTCCTGGGACACTTAGTAAAAAGGCTGATTTCTAACCCTATCCCCAGAAAACCTGATCTGGTGGTCTCGGCTGTGGATTTTGAAGTCTATACCTTCCTTCACCCATGATTTTGAAGTAAGTGGTTCTTGAACTACAGTTGGGAGACTCACTGGGGCTTAAATGATTGACATCTGATGAGTTGATGAGTTGACCTCGGGGCATGCACTTCTGGAGGTTTGTAGACACTGTAGAAAAGGGTTGGTAAGTTGCACTCCGCCCTCCGGGGTATGCTGTAGTCGGGGTGAGTGTCAGGACCCCCTCGCGTCCCCAAACGTTACACAAAGCTGGCTTCTTCCGCCTCTGCTCGGTTCTAGGGCACAGGGAGACTGGTCCCGGGAAGCGGGGATGTGGGGGTGGAGGGTGGGTATGGGAGGGACCTGCGGGAGTCTAGGGCGGGGAAGGGGCCCCGTGGGTCCCTAGACAAAAGGCGATGTCTATAAAGGCGGTGGCGGAGGGGCAGCGCCCAGGCGAGGGCGACAACTGCGGCGCGGGCTCCCTGCTCGGAGAGAAGGTGCGTGGACTCCAAGAGGGTTGGGGGCGCTGCTGGGTTTGGGCGCCAGCGAGTCTCTGGCGCAGTTCCCCAGTCCGAGCCGCACTCGCCGCGGAGGGCAGGGGTGTGGAGGTGACTTGGTGGCAGCCACCAAGGCGACTCGGTGAGAAGACGTGGGGACTTTCCGCGGGGCAGGGGCCGTGGTGCAGCTCCGGGGGAGCCTAGCGGGTACCTAGCGCGTGCCGGCGGGACTGTTGAGCCTTGATATGTAATGTCCCGGACACCCAGGAGCATCTCCGAGGGCCGTCTTGGCAGCTTCTGAGCTGGGGTGAGCGACTCTTGGAAACCTGGCAGGTGCGAAACTTTAGATGTTTCTCACAGAATGCCTGAACTTAGTCTCAGGGCAGGCGCTGCAGGCAAGGGGGAGCAAGAATTAGAAAAAGAAAAAGGGAAAAGCCAGGAAGTGAAGCGGTCAAGGGCAGCAGGTTGGGTCGGGTGGGCGTGAGCTGGGAAGGCAGGTGTAGAGCGCCGTTTTGAAACAGGTGGCCCTCCCAGTGCACCGGGAGCCCACCCAAAAATCCACATTCACAGTAAATGTGCTTGTTTAGAACGTCAACATGCAGAGCTGTCTGGTGAGAAAAGTAATTGCATAATAGCACGTGTGGTGATTTTATATATATATTATATATAGAGAGATGATATATTATATAAACACACACCAAACTGGCTACTGCAGGAGAATGAGTTTGAATAGGTAGATGGATAAGGGAGGGGGACTTTTTTCTGGTTTATCACTTGTGTACTGCTTGATTCCCGCCCCCTTAAGTTAGCCTGTGTTACTTCTATAGCAACTTCTAAAGGCAAACCTGTGCCTGGTGTTTGAGGTTAGGCACCTTCCCCAAACCCAATTGTATAAACCACCCTTCACTACCCTCCTTCTGTATCGTGTTTTCACTTACTTTTCAAAGAGAGATGAAAGAAGAGAGAAATACACAGGACCAAATGCCAGAAAGAGAAATTAACATCTTACGAGAAAAGAGCAGCATGAGCCTGAATGCCTGGCACAGTCCACCGTAGGAAGGTTAGCTGTCTGTACGTCTGTGCTGCTGCCTTTCTGGTTGACCTGGGCTCCATGTCCAGAAAACATCCACATGAAAAAGAAGCAGCACCTGTTAGAGGTAGTGGTCACCTTCTCAGGGTGTTGTTCTTTTCTCCAGTAACCTGTTACCTTCTGTGGTAACAAAGTTTATGCTCACTTATGTGGTGGTAGTCACACAGTCTTGTCCAACTCTTTGTGATCCCATGGACTGAAGCCTGCTAGGCTCCTCTGTCCAAGGGATTCTCCAAGCAAGAATATTGGAGTGGGTTGCCATTCCCTTCTCCAGTGCTCACCTATATTCACCTGTATTCCTATTCAATTTACTGTGACATTCCTCCTATCCAGGCATTCTTAACCTTTGGGCCATGACACCTACCCACCCAGCGGTGTGTGGATAAAACTCAGGGGATTCTAAATTACATCCTTTTATCTACTAACCTTTCAACTAAATTGAGCATTTCCTTTATTTATGAATGTTTATGTAGTTTATTCTGAATAAACTACAGTGGTGGTAGCAGTGCTGATGCCTTTGTCATCAATAGAAATCATAGACACTTTCAACTCTTGTTACAGATGTTGCTGATCTTCTGAAAAAACCACTTACCAATCACCAGTTAGAAATGATGGTGACAAATCTAATTATTTAATGTGTTAAAAGTGAAGCATAGGTTTTATTGTTTTGCATTTTAGAATTATTCTCATACCTAACAAGTATAACTGGTTATTTTATGTGTCCATGTATTTTAATTCATGCCTTTTAACTTCATATTCTGAGAAGACTTTTCCCTTTATGTATTTGAAATAATTGTTCTGAGATGAAATCTGTCCCTTGGCTTCCCCGGCCCCGACTCAGCGGGCGTCAGTGGTGACTCAGGCTTGGGACACAGGCTCTGCAACATTGGGCTGTGTGACCTGGGACAAAGAACTGCACCTCTGTTTCAACATCTATCTGATGCTCTCTGATTCTGTGGCATCTGGAGTATTTTTTAAGCTCTTAAAGTACTCTGAATCAAGATTTGTAGCGATCAGTATTTGCAACAGGAAAAATACTAAATGCCATTTTCCTTTGATTTAATAAATACTTTAATAATTTTCCAGTGACCTCTACTTTGAGTTTTTCAAGCTTGTTGAATCACTGATTTTTATTTCCCAATGTGGAGAAGGAGAGTAACACACTTGAGGATAAATCAACAAGTAATTATTAAGCACCTCCTAGAATGGCAAGATTGCATTTCAGAAGCCTACCTTCTCTCCTCCCTGTTTCTGCTTTTCACAATAGGATGGAGCTTTCTCAGAAGGAAACATCAGTTAGTTTATCCTGGCTAATCTTTTCTTCCCAGCTTGAAAATGACCCTCCCAAGGGACTAGTGAATAAGCTAAAGCCTCTTTTGACAAGAGAAGCTTAAAAGTAACTTTACTCTTACGGTCCTGGCTGCAAAGCAGCCAGTTTCAACGTGAGCAAAACTGGATAGTCTTAAAAATTCCCTTGATTTAGGTTCACACTTTCATATTTTAGGTATAGTTAGATACAGGTCCGACAATGCTCATTGTAGATATAAAGGCCAGGTTGGACCCTGGTTCAATTCCTGGGTTGGAAAGATCCACTGGAGAAGGGATAGGCTACCCACTCCAGTATTCTTGGGCTTTCCTGGTGACTTAGCTGGTAAAGGATCCACCTGCAATGTGAGAGACCTGAGTTTGATCCCTGGGTTGCGAAGATCCCCTGGAGAAAGGATAGGCTACCCACTCTAGTATTCTGGCCCGGAGAATTCCATGGACTGTATAGTCCATAGGGTCACAAAGAGTCAGATATGACTGAGCAACGTTCACTTTCACTTTAGGTAGATAAAAGGCAAAGGCAGGGCGTCATGGCATTTCAGCACAGAAAGAGGCCTTGGGTATCACCCCCTTCAGATTGGAAGTCCCCTGGATTGCCTTAGTTAGGTGCTATTTCTCTGTTCCTACAGACCCTGGGCTTCCCATCTGTGTCATAGGGCAGAGGGTTCCTCAGTGTCCAGCAGCCAGTACAGTGTCTGGCGCATAGGGTCAGTAATTGTTGATAGTAAAGTCTGGAGTACATGTGACTGTATTGGATGGATCCAACCAGGGTGTCTCTACAGAGATAGAGGAAGTAAACCTAAGTGGCTGATGGAGGAAGCCGGAGGGGGCCTGAGATCAGCCAGTGAAGTTGAGCTGCCATGATTCTGCTCACCACTGGCTTCTCAGCACAGCACTGGCCTCTCCTACCCAGGCAGAAGCAGGAAGGTCAACAAGAACCTGCATGGGGAAATGTCCTAGGGGCATATATCCTTCTAGCTGATATTCTATGTAATATTAATACTTTGTCACTCTTAATCCCCTAAATACTGCTTCCTTCTTAACCATAGTTTTGCTAGGTCTCAGAGCTTCTGTTTGGAGGGCAAGGCAATGTTCTTAGCATTAGCTGCACAGGCAGATCATGTGAGGGGTGCACGGATGGGACCTAACTTCAGGAAAAAACTGGCAGTTCAGCTGCAGGGAGTGCAGTTAGCTGACAGCCATCAGTGGCAGTGCTGACTGGACTCAGGACTGGGCCTCCATTCTTCAGGTAGCTCCCAGCCTATGAGTGAGCGTGGCAGCGCTGCCGGGACCTGGCGATTCTTGCCCCATAGCGTCTCCTTTACAGGCACTTTTTGCCCTAGAGCTCCCTATTGGGGTGGCTGCCACATTTCCAGCTCTGTACTGCAGCCTGAGGCGCTTCTGACCAGTCCTGCAGCCTCCCTGCTTTGATTTTGGTGCATTGCAGTCTGAAGACATTCTTGGCCCAAGTCTTTCTTTTCTTTTTTCATTTTTCACAGGCCTTAACTCCCAATAAACTGCTAGTTGTACACCCAACTCCAGCTTGACATCTGCTTCCTGGAGGACCAAGCTGATCCACCTGGGGAGTTTTAAAAAATACCAATGCCCCCAGAAATTTTTATTTAATTGGCCTGGGGTACAGTCTGGGTGAATCCAATAAGCAGCTCAAGTCAAGGGCCACTGGAACAGAAGAAAAGTTCTGGAGCAGAAGTTCCAAGTGTTAAGTTAGAAAAGGATCTGCTTTCTCATAAGTCACTAGGGCTTCAACAAATCAGTTCTTTAGGTCCTTTTTGAATAAAATGGGCCCACCCTTTCATGCCACAGGTGCCAATATGTAACCCTCCAACTCCTTCCTGCAATGGTGGGCCGTTAACACAAACAACAGTTGTGGAAGGAAGCTGGCATTTTGAGAGGCACCTACCAACTTCCTGGTATTCTATATGTTGCTTTTATGTAACCTATGTCAGATACTCAGTATTTACCTACAGACTTATATCCTTGTGTGTGCGTGTGTGCTCACTCAGTCATTTCCGATTCTTTGTGACCCTATGGACTACAGCCCACCAGGCTCTTCTGTCCATGGGATTCTCCAGACAAGAATATTGGAGTGGATTGCCATCCTCTCCTCCAGGGGATCTTTCCGACCCAGAGATCAAATCTAAGTTTCCTACATCTCTTGCATTGCAGGCAGATTCTTTACTGATGAGCCACTGGGGAAGGCCCTCATATCCTCAGAAAAGCCCAGATAAAAGTAAAGAAAGGTAGAATTTAGGGAAAAGCTCAGCAGCGTTGACCTGATTATTTTGGTCTTGACATGATCCTTTGATGCTTTTCTCTAGTCAGCAAGTGTCTCTCTGGATTTGGCCCTTAGTGTGTGGGACCTTGTCCTGTGATTCTTAAATGTTTCTGTACGTGCCACCTTCTCCATCAGGCCATCCAATAAGCTCCTTGAGCACAAGTATCCCATCCCAGCCAAGTCCACAAGCCCAGCTCATAGTACGGGGCCTAGCACAGAGCAGGTCTACAGGAAGGGTTAAAATAAAGGAACAAAGGTAGCAAGAGCCAAGAGGTTGTATAAGCAGACTTGGTTATAGAAAAACAAGATATTATCTTCCCCCCAGTATTCACAATTCAGTATTTCACAAGTCATTTTTATTTATAAACATATTTTTGTTGTATTTATTCCTCAACACTTTTATAGCCATTACCGTGTGTCAGGCACTGTTGAAACTGATTTACAAATATTAAGCTTATTTAATTCTCCTAATAGCCTTTGTCTACCACCAGTGGCTGCAGGGGTTCAGCAAGGGAAGGATATGGGAGTCTCTGGGATGGCCTGGAAGGGTTTGTAGGAATGGAAAGGAGGATTTAATCTGCTCTTTAAAGATTGTGTAGAAATAGGCAAGAAAACAGTGAGGAGGGATCTCATGGGACAGAAAATGTAAAGGTATGGAATTGGGAATCTTTACTGCTCTTTGGGTTGGGGGAGGTGGTGGTGTGGGCAACAGGAAGGGACCCTCTGCCCAGGTTGCTGAGACTGGAGCAGGTGGCAAACTGATAGCCATGAGCCAAGGGTACCAGATGTCTGGTGCTGGGTTTTGGCTTATTTCCTGATGTGCCATAAACATTGCCATTTATGTATGTTAATCCAAGCCACCTGAACAAAGGGGCCTGTGCCTCTCAGAGGAAAAAATGGCATGATTAGGACTGGCAATACGTGATAACAATCACCTCGCCTACGGTTGGAAAGATCATCCAGATTCAACCTTGGGGGGCCTGGCTATCTTCCGCAGCATCCATATCAAATTGTCACCCTTCACCTACTCCTTTTCTTTGTTTGTCATGCTAAATAACCCCATTGCTATTCTTCATACAACTGAACTTCAAGATTCTTCCTCACCCTGCTCATCCCCCTCGGACTGTGGTCTGGTCTAGACATTTTAGCCCTTACACAGTGCGCCCAATCCTGCAGATGAAGTCCACCAGCCAAAAGAGTTGTGCTGTCACCTTCTTCATTCCTAATGTTATGTTGTAAATGAAACCTAGGATCGCAGCCCCCTCCCCCTTTTTAAAGAATCTACATTCAACTCCCTATTAACAAATATGTATTTTCCTCTCATGTGTACTCAGTCCCACGCCGTGCCTGATTCTGAACACTTAGGAAGAGTTGGTTATAAAAGAAGTAATGGGAGTGTTAGGATAAAACCACCATTTTACCTGGAGGCTTCGAAACAACCAGGGAGAGAAAAGCTGACAGGAGGTGCTCTCACCCTGCCCTTTCTTCTGCCGCATTTTCTTCTCTTGTCACAGGAAGATCCACAACACCTGGAAACGAGGCAGCACACCCCCTAAGATCTGGGTCGAGAAGATGAACAACTCAAGCTCCTGGCAGGACATGGGCTACCCAGCAGGCCTCTGACAAGGTGTTGGCCCTCAGGGCCCTTTCTCTTTCC
The DNA here is from genome assembly GCF_014754425.2 of Oryx dammah. Taxonomy (NCBI): domain Eukaryota; kingdom Metazoa; phylum Chordata; class Mammalia; order Artiodactyla; family Bovidae; genus Oryx; species Oryx dammah. Next base: position 93,688,599 of record NW_024070185.1, read on the forward strand.
TGTCTTAGGAACTCCAACATGACCAGAAAGATCTTCACGAACACCAGGGAGCGGTGGAGGCAGCAGAACGTCAACAGTGCCTTTGCCAAGCTGAGGAAGCTCATCCCCACTCACCCTCCGGACAAGAAGCTGAGCAAAAATGAAACACTTCGCCTGGCCATGAGGTACATCAACTTCCTGGTGAAAGTCTTGGGAGAGCAGAGCCTACAGCAAACAGGAGTGGCCGCTCCAGGAAACATTCTGGGCCTTTTCCCCCAAGGACCCTACCTGCCAGACAGGACTCTGCTTGGTGACTACCAGGTTCCATCACCCGGCTCAAGCCACCACATTCCGTAATTGTGGGGCTCTAGCTGTTGTGACCCCAGGCAGCACTGGTTCAGAAGTCACTAGCTGTCAACAGCCTTTTTGCAAGTACCAGAGTCAGCATGGTGAATAATTTGTGAGGTATGAACTCAAGCTTCATAGGAAGTGTCTCATGGTCAGCTGCAGAATGCTAAAAGAAGGCCAAAAGGGAGGTGGCCACACATCCCCTCCCCTGGGGGCTTCAGGCAGAAAAGCCTGTATCTGTTGATTTTATAAATCCAGGTTCTTGCATAAGATGTTGTTTTTGGGGAAAAAAGGACCCTTAGACTAAAAAAAACTGGCTTGAAAATCACTGCTTTACGTAATATGTTTTCAGTTGTAAGAAGAGTTTCCTCGAAATGGATCGCAGATCGATGAGTAGAAAACGCTACCCTCCGAACATATTTTAAAGTTTGTTCTGAAAAATGAGGCATATGTGATCAAGGGTGAACAGCATAAGACAAATGAAAAGATAGCCCTTGCAGAAACCAGCCTGGAGACTTGGGGGGAATCTGCGGATAAAAGACCCTTCTGACACATGAAGCACAAGAAGGCGGCAGATACGTGCAGGAGAGCTCTGCATCCTCTATCTCTATGGAAATGTGAGGTGTCACTTGCATTGGACCACGAGTATGTGTGTTATCGCTAAAGCCAAATGGTAGATTATACCTATGAGAGGAAAGGACATGATAATTTGTGAGAGTTCATGGTTTTCTTATGAAAAGAAGTACTAAAATAGTTTTCCTAATCCTTTAGTTTCACATGTCAGGTATTGAAAACTTTTAATTCAGCATGAGTTCTTGATGATTTAAGACCTGTGAAATTCAAATAGAATGATGAAAATCTAAATATTACCATTTAACAGCTCATTTAACAGAGAGCTTAACAAAAGATTTAGAGTAGACAATAGGAGTGTAATACCAGACTCTAATGAATTGATGGATGTGTGATTTGTTTTCCCTGCTGAGGAGCGTTAGCTCAGTTTTACACTGGGAGGGGTAGTGCCCACAAAAGAATGAACAGCGTGGATCTGGCAGAACTCACAACCGTACACCACCGTGATGATGCTTGGATTCAAAAATGAATCCCATAGTTAAGCCCAGAATACAAATAATGTCATTTGATTGTCTCTGGAATGTTTTATTTTCCCAAAATTCTTGACAGAACATTGGTTTTAAAACCTTCTGAACTATAGGTAGGAAATTGATGGGTTTGAGATTATATATACACAATAGAGGAATTTAAATTTTCTGCCCACTCTGGAAAGAAGATATTCAGTTTATGAAAGGCTTAAATGAACCTCTTTGGTTTGGTGATCAGAAGAAATCTGGATGAGGCATCCTCAAAATCTCATTCTCAAAACAGCAAGTTCATAATGTCATTAAACTCTACACAGCATTCACAGTTATGGCACAATGCATTTATTAAAACAATGCATTTAGGACTTCCCTGGTGGTCCAGAAGTTAAGACTCTGCACTTCCAATGCAGGGGGTTTGGGATTCCTGGTCAGGGTACTAAGATCCCACATGCCGTGTTAGTTAGTTAATTCAGTCACTCAGTAATGTCTGACTCTTTGTGACCCCATGGACTGCAGCACTCTAGGCTTCCCTATCCATCTGTAACTCCCAGAGCTTACTCAAACTCATGTCCATCAAGTAGGTGATGCCATCCAACTGTCTCATCCTGTGTCATCCCCTTTTCCTCCTGCTCTCAATCTTTCCCACCATCAGTCTTTTCCAATGAGTCAGTTCTTTGCATCAGGTGGATTGGAGCATCAAAGTATTGGAGCTTCAACTGAAGCATCAGTCCTTCCAAGGAATGTTCAGGACTGATTTCCTTTAGGATTGACTGCTTGGATCTCCTTGCAGTCCAAGGGACTCTCAAGAGTCTTCTCCAACACCACAGTTCAAAAGCATCAGTTCTTTGGCACTCAGCTTTCTTTATAGCCCAACTCGCACATCCATACATGACTACTGGAGAAACCATAACCTTGACTAGACAGACCTTTATTGGCAAAGTAATGTCTCTGCTTTTTAATATGGTATCTAGGTTGGTCATAGCTTTTCTTCCAAGGAGCAAGCATCTTTTAATGTCATGGCTGCAGTCACCATCTGCAGTGATTGTGAAGCCCAAGAAAATGAAAAAAAAAAAGCATGCTATGTAGCATGGACAAAAAATAAAAATAAATAATGAGAATAATAAAATAATTCTTTTAAAAAAGAAACAATGCATTCTTGTGTGTAGGTCCTTTCTTTAAACTGCATTCAATAAACATCCCCACACTCTTAAGTAGTCCAGGCAAACACATAAACACAGAAACCAGGGGATTCCCCCAGACTTGCATTTCTTTCCATGAGCTTTTATTGTTCTCATGAGCTTATGTGGACTTAAATTTGTCCCCAAACTGCCACGTGATATCACATCTCAAAACTCTGGTGATAGTTGTCAATTGAGTAATATTGCTTATTCTCTCATCTGGCATTAAATCACATTAACACTTTTGACAGTATTTTTGTATTGTGCTGTGCATCAGACATACCCGACTCTTTATGATCCCATGGACCATAGCCCATCAGGTTTCTCTGTCCATGGGGTTTTACCAGCAAAAATACTGGAGTGGATTGCTATGTCCTCCTCCAGGGGACCTTCCCAGCCCAGGGATTGAACCTGGATCTGTCTCCTGCATTGCCAGTGGATTCTTTACCACTGAGCCACTAGTAGCTTCATTTGAACTGTAGCCGAGGAAGGCACAGAAGACCTTTTTGTGTGAACATAGGATTTTACTGCTCTTCTCAGAGTGAGTGCACTTCTCTGCTATTGGGGCCTTGTCTGCTGTGCACAGGGGTCCTTTCCACTGAAATGTAACTGAGTGCGGCTGAAAAGCCATGAGATTGAATATCATTAAATTAAATGGGGGAACAGTTTTTTAAAGAAACTACAGGAAAGTCCTATGATAAGTGAATAAACATTTAATATATTACTTAATGTAATTCATCTCTTAAATTATTTCTTTTGCAAGTTGAGTCTTGGTCTGTCAAGTTGTATTAGGTTAAAGTGACTGTCAAAAGGAATTGTAAATACCTGTGTATCAGAAGCTTGGCAAGGTACACATGAGACTGGAAGCTAATTCTAAAATCACTCCACAGCTTTCCTTGGTGGCCTGTATTTACAGCTTGGTGACTGGAGTAGTAAGAATTTATGGTTCAAATGAATTATAGTTCACTGATGGTACATCTCTTTATGGATCATTTGAACCCAACAGAAAAATTTAGACCAATTATATCGTCTATACTTCTCTATTACTTGTTCTGCTATGGACACCACTGAAAGCTTCCAGAAACCAGGAATAGCAGGTCCTTTTATTATATAAGTCATTAGATTGGCTTGTTCTACTCCTCACTTTACAGAGGAGAAAACAGTCCAATGGGTTTTGAAGTAACTTTCTAGCGGTCGTATGGACAATTAGTGTAAACCCAGGACACAGTCCAAGATCTCCTGACCCAGCATCCAGTCTATTCAGCCACGAAGTATTTTAGGACTGGAAATGGACAAGCATCTTATTATTAGGCTCACCTCTTTGCAATACTGTTTGGTGATCTTCTTCATATGCATTTTAATTGAAATTGGATCAATGTGCTTTATAGAATGTGATTAGCAGTACCAACCAAAGATTTTATTTGTTGATGTTTTCTGAGTTTTTAATCATCAATTCTAATTTGTTATTTAACTATTAATTTATTGAAAATAAATTATTTAAGAAAAGAAATTGTTATTTTTTTCCTTTTTAGAAAATATTTCACAAATTTACTAAGCATGCCCTCCATCTCTCCATCCTCACAGCAACTGTCCTGGCTTTGAACCTCACTCCTTCTATTGTCTCTAGTCTAAAAAAAATACAGCATCCCCTAATTAGTGCCTCCTTTTCCTTCACTTTCACGCAGCTTCCTAATTGTCCTTCTCAAATCACAACTACCGTCATCCCCAGCTATCAAACCTTCAGCGTCTCGTCCACCAGACTGAGACAGATACTGTATCCCAGCAAACCAGGCCTTCTGTAGACTGGCTCAGTGTACCCTTCTTTTCACAATTGCCTGAATATATCAGACATGCTAAGGAAACTGCTTCACTTGATGGTCCCCAAACACTCTCCACTCTTTGATACCTCCAGCTTTACTCTTGTGAATCTCTCTGCTTGCACTAAATTCCATTTTCTAAAATCCTTCATGACTGATCTTAGATACCACTCTTTCAGGAAGCTTGACTCATCTTAAACACCATCTTACATGAAGTCCTCCTAGATTTCCACCACTCAATATAATCTCTTCTTTTGTAGAATACTCTTATTGCTTCAAGACCCTTGCTTCCTCTTCCCTGTATTACAGACATCTTGTGTATATTCTGTCCCCAGCCACAAGATCTCCTTGAGGGCAGTGACAATTTATAACACTGAATCCTCACAACAACCATGCCAGTGACTTTACTTTCAAAATGAGAAAACTAGATCAAGACTGGCTCCATTAAGAATATTTCTCTAGCCTCTCTTAAAAGATAACATTGAAATGGAACTTGAAGGAATTCACTGGCAGTCCACTGGTTAGTACTTAGCTATTCACTGTGTAATGGCCTGGGTTCCATTCCTGGTCGAAGAACTAAGATCCCACAAGCCTCACTGTGCAACTAAAAAAAAAAGAAAACAAAATGATGCAACTTTGCATCTTGAACAAGCTGAATTTCTCTGAGAAATCCAAAGTCTAAAGCTCTTTTGCAGAATTTCCATTCAACAAGGCCTTTGCAGCACCTGCCTGATGAGGTTTCACCACCTAAGAATGGCTTGAGATGACCCAAGCATATGTAAGTTATATACAACCGGCTTTGTCCTTAAGAGGCTAAAGGATGAAAGGAGCCAGGAGAATGGACAGCTTAACTCCTGACCCATAGGCCAAAGGTTAGTTGAAAGTCACATCCTTAAATAAAAAGGTCAAAGATAAGGAAGGAATCTCAGAGCTCAATGGCAATGCAAAGTGGGGGATTTAAAGTGGCAGGTGCTAGGAAGGAATGCCAAGGGGAGAGTGTGGCTAAAGGATTACAGGAAGCCAGGGTGTGGCCTCCTAAACACAGTTTCCCTTCTGTGACTGTTAGAACTTACTATAAACTGAGAAAGTTTCTGTTCTATATTCTTTTTGTTGCTAATGACCTATCACTAGCATTAAAATCACTCGGTTTAAAAAATTTTTCTAGATTTTAAAAAGCACTAGATTTTTACATAAACCTTAGTTAGGTTTGTAATCTATCAAATAATATTTAAGAATTTAATTTTCAGAGCTCAAGGGGGTAGTTAAACAAGACAAGCTGTAGAATTGCCTTTTCTGGATAATTTTAAAAATCAGGATTATCCGATATGTTCATACGCTTGAATCTAAGTAACTCTCCTTCTCGGAAGCTATCATAAAGAAGTAATCAGAATTATGGTTAAAGGATTATCTGTGTGGGTATCTATTTCAGAGTTATTTACAATGTAAGTAAAAATAAAATAAATTTATAACAGTAAGAGTCAGAGCCAAGATTTGCTGAACATCTTTGCCTACAATATGCTAAGCACTGTGACAAGAGTTTCTAGCATATCAGCTCACCTAATCTTCATAACAATTTATATTGTTACTGTAATATCAATTATATGTTTTGTTCTTATTTCACAGATGGCAGAACTGAAATTTAGAAGATGATTTTTTAAAGGATGAATTTTTTAAAGTTTTTATTTTATATCGGAGTATAGTTGATTAATAATGTTGTATTAGCAATGGAATATTACTTGCATATAAAAAGAATTGCATTTGAGTCAACTCTAATGAGGTTGGTGAACCTAGAGCCTACTATTCAGAGTGGAGTAAATCAGAAAGAGAAAGACAAATGCCATATATTAGTGCATATATATGAATCTATAAAGATGGTACTGAGGAGCCTATTTGCAGGGCAGCAAAGGAGATGCAGACATGAAGAACAGACCTTTGGTCATAGTGGGGGACGGAGAGGAGATGACTTGAGAGAATAGTACTGAAACATATACATTACCATATGTAAAATCGATAGCCAGTAGGAATTTGCTGTATGATGCAGGGAACCCAAAGCCAGTGCTATGACAACCTAGAGGGGTAGGATGGGGAGGGAGATTTCAGAAGGAGGAGGCACATGTAAGCCTGTGGCTGATTCATGTTGATATGTGGCAGAAACCATCACAATATTGTAATTATCCTCTGATCAAAAGTAAAAGTTAAATTAAATCATGTGTTAGTTTCAGGTGTACAACAAAGTGATTGTTATACATGTATCTATTCTTTTACAAATTCTTTCCCCACTTAGGTTATTACACACTACTGAGCAGAGTTCCTGTGCTTATACAGTAGATCCTTGTTGGTTTTTTTTTTTTTTTTGGCTGCACCACATGACATGTGGACCTTCCCTGACCAAGAATCTTGTGCTCTTTACATTGAAAGTGTGAAGTCTTAACCACTGGCCCACCAGGGAAGTCTTGGTTATCTATTTTAAACATAGCAGTTTACACATGTCAATCCCAAATTCCCAATCTATCCCTCTCCCCAACCCTTCTCCCCTGGTAACCATAAATTAGTTCTCTAAGTCTGTGAGCCTGTTTCTGTTTCATAAATAAGTTCATTTGTATGATTTTTTTTTTAGATTCCTCATATACACAATTTCACATGATATTGGTCTTTCTCATCTGACTTCACTTGGTATGATAACCTCCAGATCCATCTATGTTGCTGCAAATGGCATTATTTCATTCTTTCTAATGGCTGAGTAATATTCCATCATATATATTACCACATCTTTATTCATTCATCTGTGGATGGACATACAGATTGCTTCCATGTCTTGGCTATTGTATATGGTGCTGCAGTGAACACTGGGGTGCATGTATTCTATCAAACCATGTTTTTCTCTGGGTGTGTGCCTAGGAGTGGGATTGCTGGATCATATGGTAGTTCTATTTTTAGTTCCTTGAATAACATCCATGATGTTCTCTATAGTAGCTATACAAATTTACATCCCCACCAATAATGTAGGAAGATTTTCTTTTCTCCACACTATCTCTAGTTTTTGTAGACTTCTATTTGATGATGGCCATTCTGACTGGTGTGAATGTCATCTCATTATAGCTTTGATTTGCATTTCTCTAATAATTAGCCATGTTAAGCATATCTTCTGTGAACTTCCAGATGTTCAAGCTGGTTTTAGAAAAGGAAGAGGAACCAGAGATCAAATTGCCAACATCCGCTGGATCATGGAAAAAGCAAGAGAGTTCCAGAAAAACATCTATTTCTGCTTTATTGACTGTGCCAAAGCTTTTGACTGTGTGGATCACAATAAACTGTGGAAAATTCTGAAAGAGATGGGAATACCAGACCACCTGACCTGCCTCTTGAGAAACCTGTATGCAGGTCAGAAAGCAACAGTTAGAACTGGACATGGAACAACAGACTGGTTCCAAATAGGAAAAGGAGTACGTCAAGGCTGTATATGGTCACCCTGCTTATTTAACTTCTATGCAGAGTACATCATGAGAAATGCTAGGCTGGAAGAAGCACAAGCTGGAATCAAGATTGCTGGGAGAAATCTCAATAACCTCAGATACGCAGATGACACCACCCTTATGGCAGAAAGTGAAGACGAACTAAAGAGCCTCTTGATGAAAGTGAAAGAGGAAAGTGAAAAAGTTGGCTTAAAGCTCAACATTCAGAAAACGAAGATCATGGCATCTGGTCCCATCACTTCATGGGAAATAGATGGGGAAACAGTGTCGACTTTATTTTTCTGAGCTCCAAAATCATAGCAGATGGTGACTGCAGCCATGAAATTAAAAGATGCTTACTCCTTGGAAGGAAAGTTATAACCAACCTAGATAGCATATTAAAAGCAGAGACATTACTTTGCTGACTAAGGTCCGTCTAGTCAAGGCTATGGTTTTTCCAGTGGTCATGTATGGATGTGAGAGTTGGACTGTGAAGAAAGCTGAGTGCCGAAGAACTGATGCTTTTGAACTGTGGTGTTGGAGAAGACTCTTGAGAGTCCCTTGGACTGCAAGGAGATCCAACCAGTCCATTCTAAAGGAGATCAGTCCTGGGTGTTCTTTGGAAGGACTGATGCTAAAGCTGAAACTCCAATACTTTGGCCACCTCGTGAGAAGAGTTGACTCATTGTGAAAGACCCTGATGCTGGGAGGGATTGGGGGCAGGAGGAGAAGGAGATGACAGAGGATGAGATGGCTGGATGGCGTCACTGACTCAATGGACATGAGTTTGAGTGAACTCCGGGAGATGGTGATGGACAGGGCGGCCTGGTGTGCTGCGATTCATGGGGTCGCAAAGAGTCGGACAAGACTGAACGACTGAACTGAACTAGTTTCATGTGTCTCTTGGCCATCTGTATGTCTTCTTTGGAGAAATGTCTTTTTATGTCCTCTGACCATTTTTTGATTGGGTTGTTTGTTTTTTGAATATTGAGCTGCATGAGCTCTTTGTAAATTTTGGAGATTAATCTCTTATCAGTCACACTGTTTGCAAATATTTTCTCCCATTCTGTGGGTTGTCTTTTCGTTTTGTTTATGGTTTCCTTTGCTGTGCAGAAGCTTTTGAGCTTAATTGGTTGGTCCCATTTGTTTATTTTTGTTTTTATTTCCATTATTCTAGGAGATGACTCAGAAAAGATATTGCTGCAATTTATGTCAAAGGGTGTTCTGTCTATGTTTTCCTCTAGGGATTTTATATTATTCAGTCTTACCTTTAAGTCTTTAATCCATTTTAAGGTTATTTTTGTGTATGGTGTTAAAGGATGTTCTAATTTCATTTTTTTTTTATTTTTTACATGTGGCTGTCCAGTGGTTCCTGGACCATTTATTGAAGAGACTGTCTTTTCTTCATTGTATTTGCCCTCGTTGTTGTAGATAAATTGACAGTAGGTTTAACTATTGCCAAACCTATGTGGCTAGAGAGAGCACCTTTTCTAAGGATACCTTGCACTGCTGCCTTTTCTGCCACTCCATTATTCTATGTAAAAGGATGTGTGAAAGGCAACTGTTTGAGCCTACCGCCCAAGGGAGACAGTGCCTGTCAGAGCTCATGAGCTTCTCAGGCCTTGCTCCATCTACTTTTCATCTCTCTTCTCTGAATATCAGGCCTCCAGATCCCCAGATCACACTTAAGGTATTTCACATGTTCACTTTCCAGTTCCAGTTCAGTCATTCAGTCGTGTCCGACTCTCTGCAACCCCATGAATTGCAGCACACCAGGCCGCCCTGTCCATCACCAACTCCCAGAGTTTACCCAAACTCATGTCCATCGAGTTAGTGATGCCATCCAGCCATCTCATCCTCTGTCATCTCCTTCTCCTCCTGCCCCCAATCCCTCCCAGCATCAGGGTCTTTCACAATGAGTCAACTCTTCTCATGAGGTGGCCAAAGTATTGGAGTTTCAGCTTTAGCATCAGTCCTTCCAAAGAACACCCAGGACTGATCTCCTTTAGAATGGACTGGTTGGATCTCCTTGCAGTCCAAGGGACTCTCAAGAGTCTTCTCCAACACCACAGTTCAAAAGCATCAGTTCTTCGGCACTCAGCTTTCTTCACAGTCCAACTCTCACATCCATACATGACCACTGGAAAAACCATAGCCTTGACTAGACGGACCTTAGTCAGCAAAGTAATGTCTCTGCTTTTAATATGCTATCTAGGTTGGTTATAACTTTCCTTCCAAGGAGTAAGCATCTTTTAATTTCATGGCTGCAGTCACCATCTGCTATGATTTTGGAGCTCAGAAAAATAAAGTCGACACTGTTTCCCCATCTATTTCCCATGAAGTGATGGGACCAGATGCCATGATCTTCGTTTTCTGAATGTTGAGCTTTAAGCCAACTTTTTCACTTTCCTCTTTCACTTTCATCAAGAGGCTCTTTAGTTCGTCTTCACTTTCTGCCATAAGGGTGGTGTCATCTGCATATCTGAGGTTATTGAGATTTCTCCCAGCAATCTTGATTCCAGCTTGTGCTTCTTCCAGCCTAGCATTTCTCATAATGTACTCTGCATATAAGTTAAATAAGCAGGGTGACCATATATAGCCTTGACGTACTCCTTTTCCTATTTGGAACCAGTCTGTTGTTCCATGTCCAGTTCTAATTGTTGCTTTCTGACCTGCATACAGGTTTCTCAAGAGGCAGGTCAGGTGGTCTGGTATTCCCATCTCTTTCAGAATTTTCCACAGTTTATTGTGATCCACACAGTCAAAAGCTTTGGCATTGTCAATAAAGCAGAAATAGATGTTTTTCTGGAACTCTCTTGCTTTTTCGGTAGGTGTTGCGAGAGGGCATCAGAAGTCAGACACACTGAAACCATAATCACAGAAACCTAGCCAATCTGATCACATGGACCACAGCCTTGTCTAACTCAATGAAACTAAAGCCATGCCCTGTGGGGCCACCAAGATGGCCAGGTCATGGTGGAGAGGTCTGACAGAATGTGGTCCACTGGAGAAGGGAATGGCAAACCACTTCAGTATTCTTGCCTTGAGAACCCCATGAACAGTATGAACAGGCAAAATGATAGGATACTGAAAGAGGACTCCTCAGGTCAGTAGGTACCCAATATGCTACTGGAGATCAGTGGAGAAATAACTCCAGAAGGAATGAAAGGATGGGGCCAAAGCAAAAACAATACCCAGTTGTGGATGTGACTGGTGATAGAAGCAAGGTCCGATGCTGTAAAGAGCAATATTGCATAGGAACCTGGAATGTTAGGTCCATGAATCAAGGCAAATTGGAAGTGGTCAAACAGGAGATGGCAAGAGTGAACATCAACATTCTAGGAATCAGCGAACTAAAATGGACTGGAATGGGTGAATTTAACTCAAATGACCATTATATCTACTACTGTGGGCAGGAATCCCTTGAAAGAAATGGAGTAGCCATCATGGTCAACCGAAGAGTCCAAAATGCAGTACTTGGATGCAGTTTCAAAATCAACAGAATGATCTCTGTTCGTTTCCAAGGCAAACCATTCAATGTTCACTTTGGCTTCTGGCAAATAGAAATTCTTTCCTTACCTGCCTCCCTATACTAAATTTCTTCCCTAGGCTCCAGAGCCTCTGAAAACAGCCTCACACTGTCTTCCTTGTTCCTCTCTGAGAGGCTGTATGACTCTAGGCTCCAGGAGAAAGGATGCTTCACCATAGAAATGGAACTAGATATACTGGTGGAAAGGGAGGAGATAAAGCAGAGGAGAGACAGTTATCTGGACTAGAAAACTTCACTGTGTTTGGCTATCAGGATCCATCTACCTGGACACATGACATAAGAGAACTGAAGATGGCAGCTTGCAGGTGGGATGGGAAATATAAATGCCTTGAGGAAGGGTTATTCATATTAATTGAGTGTTTGCTATGTGCCATACCTTTTATAAATGTCATCTTCAATATTTCTAACTACCATTTAGTGGAGGTATTTGCTTTAATTTATAGTCGGGGCGATTGTGGCTTTGAAGAGTCTAGGAGACCAACTTAAGATTCGTGCAATGAGCAAGCAGCAAGACAAGGCTCTAAATCCGTATCTGCCTTTCAGCACAGGTGAAATCTCTCTGTGTTCTTCTACCTTGAAGAATGGAAACCTCTTAGGGTTTCTAAGTGGACTTAGTTTTATAAGTGGACTTCCCTGGTGGCTCAGAAAGTAAAGAATCTGCCAGCAATGCTGGAGACCCTGATTTGATCCTTGGGTCAGGAAGATCCCCTAGAGAAGGGAATGGCTATCCAGTTCAGTATTCTTGCCTGGAGAATTCCATGGATAGAGGAACCTGGTGGTCCATGGGGTTGCAGAGTCAGATATGACTGAGCAACTAATACACACACAGGAAGTTAAGTGCTCACTGCAGGTAGGCAATGATTGAAATGAATTTTTTTTTAAGTACAGAGTAATTTGATTGGTAATTTGGATTTTCTATCCACAAGAATTCTTTGATAGAGAATAAATTAAAGGAAATGATGGGGGTTCTCTTCGTATTATGTTGAACACCACTTTAAATTATTTTGAACACCACTGCAGATGATGTATCAACAGAAATGAGCCTCCTCTATCTGGCCTTTGATGTTCATGTTGTAAGTCAGGTTTAAACGAGGTTTCCTTTTAATCTCATAGAGTTGGACACATTCAGATGTTCTCCGAGCATCATGTAAACTGGTGCAGAGGGTCAATCCCTAGCAAGTACAGGGATGTCGTCTCAGGACTCTTTCATCTTTAAGGGTAAAAAAAATCTTTCTTCCAAGTAGGAAGGGTAGAAGAAATCACCTCCTGGAAATTCAAAATTTATCACACACATAGATTAGGGTCCTTCTTAGTTTTCAAAATAATGAAAATTTCATTTATACCCATAAACTGTCTATAGCCAAGAAAGGTGCACTCAGTCAAAAAAAATCCCTGGCTTTCAAACAGTTTTGATAGCTGAGTTTTCCTCTTGTGGTTTCTAAGCACACATCACCCACAGTCCTAAAACAACTACCATCACCCAGCTTTTTTGTTTGTTTTCTTTTCCGGAAATAAAGGAAAAATACAGAAGTCCAATTCAGCAAGTACTGAAATCAAATATCCACTGAACTTTGTTCCCAACAAGTAAACCCCTTATCAGTCTCTTGCAGAGATTCTAAAATGCTTATCTCGATAGACCCGATTATGGGGCTGACCCACTCTCAATGCTGAGTAGGAATCAAACGGGCATTCTCTTCTGTCAGCAAGCCCCGCTTTGCAATCCAGATAAATCAATTAATGGGATGCAGAGCCGCTGTCCTGCCTTTCTCTTCCCCATACTTACCTCCCCCAGCTCCCTCAGACTTCTCAGTCCCCCGTTTAATACCATCTAAGAGTCCTTATTTACAAGAGGGCTTGTGCAGGTGCAAGCTTTCAGGCCAGCAGCCCAGGAGCAATTGTCCCCTCTGCCCTTCCAGCTCCAGGCCCCCCTCTTTGTGAGGCACTTTTCTTTTCTCTGCTTTTCAGACGGAAAAAAATGCCCCTCAGCAGCTCATCTAATCGGATTATGCTAATTTGTACTTCATGAACCTAAACAGCATAACTAGATCTGCAGAGAGCTAGGGCCCGGAAGAGAGGGACAACGACTTTGTTGGTAAACCTACCCCCCAAAAGTGCCAAAAGAAAGTACATCATGTGTTCAGTCACACAAATCTGCTAGTCCGGAGAGCCCACCGAACTCTTGACAACTGAGAGTGCCCAGTAGCCGGCTGTGTTCAAAACAGAAAAGGCAAGGCAGCACAGTGAAGGCACAATGAGGACCACAATGTCAAGGCTGTTTGCCCCTGTTGTAAAGAAAGTTTCATCTTCTTCCTTCCCAACTTACTCACATTTACCCTCTTGGCAACTCAATATATCAGGTTAGAAGCTGAAGCCAGGTGGTACAATTCAACAAACATTTATTGGCACCTACAACCTCTTAAGGATGACAGTTGTGGTCCTGTCTTCCTTGGGTTGGGAGGTGCAAAAGTGTCTAACACTTAACTCTTGCCTTCAAAATGTGCACTCTGGCAGAGAAAGATACTCGAGGTATGGAAATTAGAAAACACCTCAGTGAGGCAATTGCTATTCCTATATTTGTTCTCTGCCTTGTGTTTGCTGACTCCGCTAGGGGCATCTTCCGGAATCTTCCACACCTGATTTTAAAAATAATTTATGTTCATTTAAAGCTTTATGTTTATTCAAAATATAGAAGTATATAATTTAATCTTCATAATGGACAGTAAGATCAACAAAAATGGTATTTTCAAGCCCATTTTCAAGTGTCAAAACTGCAACTTAAGAAATGTTAAAGGAGTCAATCTAAGGAGAATCCTCCAGTTAATAACTTGAGCTTCTGAGTCCAAATCCAGTGTGCTCCCTGCCCCCAACCCCTGCACGCTGCCTCACATTGACTTCACACTGCCTCACATGCTGCCTCAAGTTGACTTACATTCTGTAAGACTGTACACAAAACGTTAACTTTTATACTAATGGCTTCAAAAAAGCTTCATGTATTGTGAAATTGGAAAAGCCAATTTGAATTTTCAAATAGGAAGTGAAATTGTTCTAGAATAATCTAGACAAGTGTTTTCAATTAACTTCGGCTTGTTTTTAGCCCTTAACTTTCCTGCCACTGTTCTTCTATATTTATACCATTCACTTTCCTCCTTTCTTGGTCAAGACATAGTCAAATGCTGCCTGAATTGGTCTCTTCTACAGATTCAGGAGTCTGACCCTTTCACACATCAAGTTCTTGCTGCCCTAGGTGGTTAGTACTCAGCCCTTGAGCTTGTTAGTTTCTAAACTGGTTACACACTCTTGGGAGATGAAGTCCCAGCTGTTGTAGGTATATTCTCTGGAGAGTGCCACATACCTGTCTCTATCACAACTTTCTCTTATCTCAAAGCCCTCATTCCCTCTGGGATCTCACACTTAGTTCCAGTATCTGATCTGAGAGATGCTTATAATTCACGTCCATTTACAGAGTTGAAAAAATCTAGTGTCCTGAAATTAATGAGTGCTTGAGGCCTTCTCAGTTCACATGCTCATTTCACCACACCTCCCTCTCCATCACCCCTAAAGTAGCCTAAATATGCCTCAGTAATGTTTCCATCGAGAGAAGAAAAGCAAAGCATGTTTCATCTCTGCTGTCCCTTTTCTCCCACGTTCTGTCCCCTCTCTTTGCTGTTTTTAATACCTAAAAATTTATTCTTATACTCTTATAGCCTCAGATCCTCATTAGGATGGAATGTGGGAGGCAGAGTTGAAAATTTCAGGTGTGTTTAAATAAATCATTTCTTGCCACAAAAATATTATTCTTACTCAATTTACAATTTATTTAAGATAGATTTTTTTGCCTGAAAATTTTCCACCAGTATTTTTGAATAAATTGCCTTAAACAGTTGAATATTATAGGCCAATTTCAGACTTCCTTTTGCTAGTAGTTTAATAGCCAGCAATCTAAACAATAATGAATATGAAAACATATTAACCTTGGTGTTAATTTAGCTGCAAATGGCCTTTTTTCACCACTTCTGGATTTTTTTTTAATTTTAAAATGCTTTATTGCTAAAAAAAGAAAAATTAACTGTCATCTGAGCCTTCAGTGAGTTGTGACATCAAAGATCAGTGATCACAGATCAGTATAACAAATATACAATAATGCAAAAATGTGAAATATTGCAATTACCAAAAGGTGACACAGAGATATCAAGTGAGCAGATGCTGTTGGAAATATGGTGCTGATAGACTTGCTGGATACAGGTTACCACTAATGTTCAATTTTTAAAAAACAACACTTGCAAAGCACAGTAAAGCAAAGCATGACAAAACCAGGTATTCCTGTATTCCTTATCTTCCTCAGTCAGTCACTTCAGTCACTCATTCGTGTCTCTTTGTGACCGTATGGACTGCAGCATGCCAGGCTTCCCTGTCCATCACCATCTGCCGGAGGTCCCTCATGTCCACTGAGTCGGTGATGCTATCCAACCATCTCATCCTCTGTCGTTCCTTTCTCCTGCTGCCTTTAATCTTTCCCAGCATCAGGGTCTTTTCTAATGAGTCAGTTCTTCGCCTCAGGTGGCCAAAGTATTGGCGTTTCAGCTTTAGCATCAGTCCTTCCAATGAACACTCAGGGCTGATCTCCTTTAGGATTGACTGCTTGGATCTCCTTGAAGTCCAAGGGACTCTCAAGAGTCTTCTCCAACACCACAGTTCAAAGGCATCAATTCTTCAGCACTCAGCTTTCTTTATAATCCAACTCGCACATCCATACATGACTACTGGAGAAACCATAGCTTTGACTAGACAGACCTTTGTCAGCAAAGAAATGTCTCTGCTTTTAATATGCTGTCTAGGTTGGTCATAGCTTTTCTTCCAAGGAGCAAGCATCTTTTAATTTCATGGCTGCAGTCACCATCTGCAGTGATTTTGGAGCCTCAAAGTATAAACTCTGTCACTGTTTCCATTGTTTCCCCATCTATTTGCCATGAAGTGATGGGAACAGATGCCAAAACCAACTTTTTCACTCTCCTCTTTCACTTTCATCAAGAGGCTCTTTAGTTCTTCTTGCTTTCTGTCATAAGGGTGGTGTCATCTGCATATCTGAAGTTATTGATATTCTCCTGGCAATCTTCATTCCAGCCTGTGCTTTATCCAGCCCGGCATTTCACATGATGTACTCTGCATATAAGTTAAATAAGAAGGTGACAATATACAGCCTTGACATACTCCTTTCTCTCTTTGGAACCAATCTGTCCAGTTCTAACTGTTGCTTCCTGATCTGCATACAAATTTCTCAAAAGGCAGGTCAGGTGGTCTGGTATTCCCATCTCTTTAGGAATTTTCGAGTTTGTTGTGGCCCCCTCAGTCAAAGGCTTTGGTGTAGTCAATAAAGCAGAAGTAGAGGTTTATCTGGAACTCTCTTGCCTTTTCAGTGATCCAGCAGATGTTGGCAATTTGATCTCTGGTTCCTCTGCCTTTTCTAAATCCAGCTTGAACATCTGGAAGTTCATGGTTCACATACTGTTGAACATACATTCACATACTGTTGAATATACAAGACCAAGAGCTAACTGTGGCTCAGAACTCCTTATTGCAAAATTCAGACTTAAATTGAAGAAAGCAGGGAAAACCACTGACTTCCCTGGTGGTTCAGACGGTAAAATGTCTGCCTACAATGCGAGAGACCCAGGTTTGATCCCTGGGTTGGGAAGATCCGCTGGAGAAGGAAATGGCAATTCACTCCAATACTATTGCCTGGAAAATCCCATGGACAGAGAAGGCTGGTAGGCTACAGTCCATGGGGTTGCAAAGAGTCAGACACCACTGAGTGACTTCACTTAATTACTTAGGGAAAACCACTAGACCGTTCAGGTATGACTTAAATCAAATCCCTTATGATTATACAGTGGAAGTGACAAATTGATTCAAGGGATTAGGTAGGCAGAGTACCTGAAGAACTATGGACGGAGGTTCATGAAGTTGTACAGGAGGCAGTGATCAAGACCATACCTAAGAAAAAGAAAGGCAAAAAGGCAGAGTGGTTGTCTGAGGAGGCCTTACAAATAGCTGAGAAAAGAAGAGGCTAAAGGCAAAACAGAAAAGGAAAGATATTCCCATTTGAATGCAGAGTTCCAAAGAATAGCAAGGAGACATAAGAAAGCCTTCCTCAGTGATCAATGCAAAGAAATAGAGGAAAACAATAGAAGGGAAAGACTAGCGACCTCTTCAAGAAAATTAGAGATACCAAGGAAACATTTCATGCAAAGATGGGCTCAATAAAGGACAGAAATGGTATGGACCTAACAGAAGCAGAAGATATTAAGAAGAGGTGTCAAGAATGCACAGAAGAACTATACAAAAAAGATCTTCATGACCCAAATAACCACAATGGTATGATCACTCACCTAGAGCCAGACATCCTGGAATGGGAAGTCAAGTGAGCTTTAGGAAGCATCACTACGAACAAAGCTAGTGGGGTGATGGAATTCCAGTTAAGCTTTTAATCTTTGGTATTCTGTTAATTTCATAATTATGTATGTCTCTCATAGGTTTTCATTTATGGTATAATTGTGGTTGGAATTTTCAATTCTGGGTCCTCTCCCACCACCCTACATCCACTCATTCACCGTTTTTTATTTTTTGTTCATTTTGAATTCTTACTAGATGTATGTTGGACTCCCTATATTGATTTTTTTTTACAGCTTTTCTCTTATTTGTCTTTTTACCTTTTCTTATATTTTCTTTTTTTAAAAATTTATTTATTTTTTAATTGAAGGATAATTGCTTTATAGAATTTTGTTGTTTCTGTCAAACCTCAACATGAAGCCCTGTTGGATTTTTACTGCTACATTCTTTCATCAAATTCTTATAATGTACTAAGGACTAGAGGTTGGGTTTGATGTGGGTTGAAGTCTTGGGACTTTGTGAAGGTGACTGCCTTGACTTCATTCAAATCAAGTACTACAGACATAGCTTTGTTAAAAAGATGACTTCTTTATGAAAATTGTAGGAATAATAGATTTTTTAACCTAGAAGATTTAAAAATTTGGCTAAGATTAAGAAAACTTATTGAATAAAAATGCTTAAAGTTAGATATTCATAAGATATATTAATAGAAAATCATTACTGAATTCATGCTGGCAGTTCTTCGCCTATGTTTTGTGTAGATCTCAGGATTTCTTAAAGCCAGACTCCAGCAAATCTCTGAATGTGGAAAACTGTGAATGAGCCTCTCGTCTCCAGTTAAACAGCAGGAGATGTACTCTTTAAGAGGTGCTAGAAGATCCCATGGACAGAGGAGCCTGGCAGGCTGCGGTCCATGGGTTCGCAAAGAGTCGGACACCACTGAGCGACTTCCCTTTCACTTTTCACTTTCATGCATTGGAGAAGGAAATGGCAACCCACTCCAGTGTTCTTGCCTGGAGAATCCCAGGGAGAGGGGAGTCTGGTGGGCTGCCATCTATGGGGTCACACAGAGTCGGACACGACTGAAGTGACTTAGCAGCAGCAGCAGCAGCAGCGGTGCAAAAACGGGAAAGGAGTTATGTATCAGGTTAGAATACACAGGATACCAAAGCAAAATCCAGATAGCTCTGAGTGTTTTTGCCTAGGATCAGTTTCTAAGGTCACAATGGAAATTCCCAAATGCAAATGCAACATACGAATCAAAGTCCACTGTCACATCTGGGATTAAAACCAGAGAAAGTTAACTGATAGGAAAGATCAGAGGAATGACATCACCAAGAAAGTAGCCAGGAGGCTCTAGTCCTTGTCCCTCCACGTGGAAATGACAATTTAACAACCATCCATGAATACCTTCATTAGAGCTCCGGAATCGAGTGCGAGGTCACAGCATCCCATTCTATTTTCTAGTCAGAGACAATAGAAAAGATACAATGAAAGGGTAAGAAGAACAGATTCATTCTGTGCATGTCACCCTTCCCCAGGCTGGCACAGCACAATACTGAAAGAGATCCCTTTGAGTTGATCGTCCACCATGGGGGAAGGAGAGGGCAAAGTGAGAGCCTGACTTCCCCTCCCTTTCAGACTGCAACTCGGGAGGCTGTTTTCTGTCACTCTTCACCCAAAACCCTGAGAGAATTGACAAGGCTAGATCTCTGGGAAGTCGCTAAGAACAAAGAAAAGGGATGCACAGATCTCAGCTGCTGCCTTGCAACACCCAGTAGCAAGCAGACCACTCTTGATCCCTGGGACCAGGTCCATCTGCCTGTGGACTCCCCCAGTCAGCCCATGAAGAACCTCTGGCTGGGCTAACTGGTGGAGGGCTTTCCCTCCACCTTGTCAGGGCTTTACCTGACAAGCCCTCCTTAACAAGTCTATAGAAACTGGAAAAAGATGACAGATTCTTCAAATGTGCAAACACCAGTGGAAGGCTACAAGGATCATGAACAAATACCACCGAAGGAACAAAATCAAGCTCCAATAACTGACCCTAAAGAAATGGAGACCTATGAACTGCCTGACAAAGAATTCAAAACAATCATCTTAAAGAAGCTCAGTCAGCACAAGAGAACATAGATAGACAACTAAACAAAATCTGAAAATCAATACATGAACACAACAAAAATTATAGTAAGGGAAATCATAAAAAAGAGCCAAACAGAATTCTAGAGCTAAAGAATGCAGTGACTGTAAAGCAATTATACTGCAATAAAATGAAAAAAAAAAAGAATACAATGGTTGAACTAAAAATTTCAATAGAAATATTCAACAGTAGACCAAATCAAGCAGCAAGAAGAATAGAAAAGCTCAAAGACATATCATTTGAAATTATCCAGTTTGAGGAACAAAAAGAAAAAAGAATACAAGAAAGTGAAGAAAGCCTATAGGGCTTATGGCATATCTTCAAGAAAACAAATGTATTTGTAGTAGAAGTGTCAGGAGGAAAAAAAAGAGAGAGTGAAAGAAAAGAAAACTTAAAGAATAATGTCAGAGAATCCACTGATGAATGGATAAAAAAAGGGGTATGATGGAATATTATTCAAAAAAGAAAGAAACCCTGCTGTTTCCTGCAACAGCATGAACTTTGAGGGCATCATGTTATGTAAAATAAGCTAGACATAGAGGACAAGCACTAAACAATATTGGTAACATCTGGGATTTCTTTGGAGGGAATGATGCTGAAGCTGAAACCCCAGTACTTTGGCTACCTCATGCGAAGAGTTGACTCATTGGAAAAGACTCTGATGCTGGGAGGGATTGGGGGCAGCAGGAGAAGGGACGACAGAGGATGAGATGGCTGGATGGCATCACTGACTCAATGGACGTGAGTCTGAGTGAACTCCGGGAGTTGGTGATGGACAGGGAGGCCTGGCGTGCTGCGATTCATGGGGTCGCAAAGAGTCGGACACGACTGAGTGACTGAACTGAAGTGAAGGAGTCTAAGGGCTTCCCTGGGGGTTCCAACAATAAAGAATCTGCCTGCAATGCAGGAGACCCATGTTCGGTCCCTGGGTCAGGAGGATCTGGAGAAGGGACTGGCTACCCACTCTAATATTCTTGCCTGGAGAATTCCATGGACAGAGAAGCCTGAAGGGCTACATCCATGGTGTTACAAAGAGTCAGACATGACTGAGTGACTAACACACACACACAAGGAGTCTAAAATAATCACTCATAGAAGCAGAGAATAGAATGGTGATTGATGGGGCAGGGGGCTGAACAGGGATGTTACTAGTCCTAGGGTACAAAATTTCAGCTTCCCAGGTGACTCAGTGGTAAAGAATCTACCTATCAATTCAGGAGACACAGGAGATGTAGGCTCAATCCCTGGGTCAAGAACATTCCCTGAAGGAGGAAATGGCGACTCACTCTAGTATTCTTGTGAGAAAAATCCCATGAACAGAGGAACCTGGCGGGCTACAAGCCTTTGGTGTTGCAACTGAGCATGACTTCTCAAATTTTCATTTATATAAAATGAATAACTCCTAGAGATCTACTGCGAAGTTTAAAGCTTATAGTTAATAATACTTATTATATTGCTAACAGTGTAAATATTATGTTAAGGGTTCTTATCTTACACAAATAATGAATAGGATGAGAGGAAACTTTTGAAGATAATGGACGTATTTATACATGGATTGTAGTGATGGTTTCATGGGTCTATACTTACTTTCAAGCTCATCAAATTGTTTATTAAATATGCATAGCAATTTGTATGTCAATCACACCTCATATTTTTTTTTTTTGAATAGTTATCAGATCTATGTGGCAGTTGGGTGTATTTGGGCTTCTTATGAAAATATGATGTCCCAGCCCTGTGGTTGTCTTTCATTGTTCATAAGACCTAGCTCTCTGAACTGGTGTGTGACACTGGCTTCCCACCAGGTCTTCTTTCCTGCAGCTCTATGCCAGTTCTTTGCCTAAGTAGTGCCTAGGCTTTGGAACTGTAGGAAGGTGATAGTGGAAGAATCCCATATGTATGAGGTATTATAGAAATTGGCAGCAAATTTTCCATTTCACTTTTTGGCCATTTTCCCAATTCCCAATTCTCATCCACTAAATGCTGCAATTGCTCTGATGCTAGTGGGAGTCTTTGAACTTTTCACTAGTCTGAAGGATTATTAAAGATTATCTGCTTTCTAAGCCTGATCTTTGGTAGATGAATATGTGATGGAACAGGGGCCACATGTGGTACCTACAGACATAGTAGTGGGCCTTACGGAGCCCTTAGTATGATGCTGGGGGCCAGCAGGGGGAGCATGTATGGAGTGCTTGGCCCATAGGTGTGTAAAAAGAGCATGAGAAGTACTTGTTGTTCAGTCACTCAGTGGTGTCCGACTCTTTGCCGCCCCACGGACTGCACCGTGCAGGCCAGGCTTCCCTGTCCTTCGCTACCTCCCAGAGTTTGCTCAGACTCATGTCCACTGAGTCAGTGATGCCATCCAACCATCTCATCCTCAGTCACCCCCTTCTCCTCTTGCCCTCAATCTTGCCCAGCATCAGAGTCTTTGGAGCTTCAGCTTCAGCATCAGTCATTCAAATGAATATTCAGGATTGATTTCCTTTAGGATTGACTGGTTTGATCTCCTTGCAGTCCAAGGGACTCTCAAGAGTCTTCTCCAACCCCACAGTTCGAAAACATCAATTCTTCTGAGCTCAGGTTTCTTTATGGTCCAACTCTCACATCTGTCAATGATTACTGGAAAAACCAGATCTTTCACTATATAGACCAAGTGATATCTCTGCTTTTTAATATGCTATCTAGGTTCGTCATACCTTTTCTTCCAAGGAGCAAGTGTCTTTTAATTTCATGGCTGCAATCACCATCTGCAGTGATTTTGGAGCCCAAGAAAATAAAGTCTGTCACTGTTTCCATTGTTTTCCCATCTATTTGCCATAAAATGATGGGACCAGATGCCATGAGCTTCATTTTTTGAATGTTGAGTTTTAAGCCAGCTTTTTCACTGTCCTCTTTCACCTTCATCAAGAGGCTCTTTAGTTCCTCTTCACTTTCTGCCATTAAGGTAGTGTCATCTGCATATCTGAGGTTACTGATATTTCTCCCAGCAATCATGATTTCAGCTTGTGCTTCATCCAGCCAAGCATTTCGCATGATGTACTCTGCATGTAAGTTAAATAAGCAAGGTGACAACATACAGCCTTGACGTACTCCTTTCCCAGTTTTGAACCAGTCCATTTTTCCACTTCCAGCTATAACTGTTGTTTCTTGACCTGCATACAGGTTTCTCAGGAGGCAGGTAAGGTTGTCTGATATTCCCATCTTTTTAAGAGTTTTCCACAGATTTTTGTGATCCTTGCAATCAAAAACTTTAGCATAGTCAGATGTTTTTCTGGAATTCCCTTGCTTTTTCTATGATCCAGCAGATGCTGGCAATTTGATCTCAGCTTCCTCTGCCATTTCTAAATCCAGCTTATACATCTGGAAGTTCAGTTCATATATTGTTGAAGTCTAGCTTGAATTTTGAGCATTACTTTGCTAGCCTGTGAAATGAGTGCAATTATGGTTTGATCGTTCTTTGGCATTGCCTTTCTTTGGGACTGGAATGAAAACTGAGCTTTTCCAGTGGTCCTGTGGCCACGGCTGAGTTTTCCAAATTTGTTGGCATATTAATTTCAGCACTTTAACAGCATTATCTTTAAGAATTAGAAATAGCTCAGCTGGAATTCCATTACCTCCACTTTGTTCTTACTTTGGCCATGGTTTTTCCAGTGGTCATGTATGGATGTGAGAGTTGGACTGTGAAGAAACCTGAGTGCTAAAGAATTGATGCTTTTGAACTGTGGTGTTGGAGAAGACTCTTGAGCGTCCCTTGGACTGCAAGGAGATCCAACCAGTCCATTCTAAAGATCAGCCCTGGGTGTTCTTTGGAAGGAATGATGCTAAAGCTGAAACTCCAGTACTTTGGCCACCTCATGTGAAGAGTTGACTCATTAGAAAAGACTCTGATGCTGGGAGGGATTGGGGGGCAGGAGGAGAAGGGGATGACAGAGGATGAGATGGCTGGATGGCATCACCGACTCGATGGACATGGGTTTGGGTGGACTCTGGGAGTTGGTGATGGACTGGGAGGCCTGGCGTGCTGTGGTTCATGGGGTCATAAAGAGTCGGACACGACTGAGCAAGTGAACTGAACTGAACTGGGTTATTTTCATTTGGGCTCTTTGAACATTTGTATGCATATCTTTTGGTAAATATATGATCTCGTAGGAATGGAATTGCTGGGTCTAAGGATATCCATGTTCACTTTTAGCATATACCACCAGTTTTCCAAAGTGGTTGTATCAAATTATACTCTTATCAGCAGTATAAGAGAGTTCAAGTTTGCTTCACATCTTCAGCATCACTTGTTATTTTCTCTCTTTCATTTTAGCCATTTTGATGTGCATATAGTAGTATCTTGTAGTCTTTTTTATTTTTTATTTTTTTTTAGTTTTTATTTTTACTTATTTTACTTTACAATACTGTACTGGTTTTGCCATACATTGACATGAATCTGCCACGGGTGTACATGAGTTCCCAAACATGAACCCCCTCCCACCTCCCACCCCATATCATCTCTCTGGATCATCCCCGTGCACCAGCCCCAAGCATCCTGTATCCCGTATCGAACATAGACTGGCAGTTCGTTTCTTACATGATAGTATACATGTTTCAGTGCCATTCTCCCAAATCATCCCACCCTCTCCCTCTCCCTCAGAGTCCAAAAGTCTGTTCTATACATCTGTGTCTCTTTTGCTGTCTTGCATACAGGGTTACATTACCATCTTCCTAAATTCCATATATATGTGTTAGTATGCTGTCTTGGTGTTTTTCTTTCTGGCTTACTTCACTGTGTATAATCGGCTTAATTTGCCTTTCTATGATGACTATTAAAGTTGAGCATGTCTGCATCTGTTTATTTGTTACTTGTATATCCTCTTTTGTAAATTAGCCCCCTCATGGCTCAGAAGGTAAAGAATCCACCTGCAATGCAGGAGACCCAGGTTCAATCCCTGGATTGGGAAGATCTCCTCAAGAAGGAAATGGTGACCCACTCCAGTATTCTTGCCTGGAGAATTCCATGAACAGAGGAACCTGGCGGGCTACAGTCCATGCAGTCACAGAGTTAGTCATGACTGAGTGACTGACACTTTCTTCTTTCTTTTTGTAAATTACTTGCTCAATTTCTTGCTCAGTTTTGTACTGAACTTTAAGAATGCTTGTTTTCGTCTACTTATTAATTTATATGGGTTCTTTGTGTTTTCTGGGTAAGACTCCTGTGTTGGAGATAAACACATGTAGCAAGAATCTTCTACTTTATGCTTGTCTTTTTATTCTCTTTATAGTGCCTTTGGTAATTGGAAGTTCTTAATCTTAGTGTAATCCTATTTGTCAATGTTTTCTTGTAGAGTTAGAGCTTTTTCTGTGAAGACGTCTTTTGAATAGCAGGGTTTTTTTGGTATAACTTTTCACTCATCAGGGAGAAATTTTTGTTTGGCTCCTGCCAAGTGGGAACATCAGGAGTTTTACTATGGCTAGTCATTCATACCTTGTCACCCATGTGTTTCTTGCTTTATTGGCTTAACTTTTTTCACCTGACATTTTTGCTCTGGTAATGTTTGACTTTGTTCCTGCTTATGCCTGCTGACTAAACCTCATCTGGTCCTCAGGTTGGATTTCTTAGTCTCATTTACAATCTCACTGAGAAAACTTGCCAATTGCTTACTCTAATGAGCCAGTCTCAATATCCCTACGTCTAATTTTATCCTCAGTCTCTCTCGGTTATGAATTTGCAACAACTGTTGGCCCAGTATTAACCTCTGTCTGGGAGTGAATGTTCCCAGCTTTTCTTTAGAATATGCCCTGGATAACTCTTCTTCTTCTTCTTTTTTTTTTTACATTGGCATATAAGAGTTAGGTGAATTTAGAGGATTGGAGGTCCTGCTTATGGCTTTTTCTGAACTGAACTAGTAGATTTCAATGTGTTTGACTTATGACTGAGAGAATAAAGTGAAGTCATTCAGTTGTGTCTGACTCTTTGCAACCCCATAGACTGTAGCCTACCAGGCTCCTCCATCCATGGGATTTTCCAGGCAAGAGTACTGGAGTGGGGTTGCCATTTCCTTATCCAGGAGATCTTCCTGACCCAGGGATTGAACCCATGTCTCCCACATTGTAGGCAGATGCTTTTACCGTCTGGGCCACCAGGGAAGTATGAGAGAATGTGATAAGAGAACTAGAAAACCTCAAAAACATGCCTTTGGCTAAAGCAATAGCGCTTTCTTCATGTATTCAGGGAAGCATTATTGTTATTTTTATTTGGGTGCACATTATTATTATGAGGTATAGTGCTAAAGAGAAGGAAATAAGAAGAAAACAACACAAAATCAAAAAGGAGACAAGTAAAGGAGAAATGCCTATACTTGTTCTTGGAATGTGTGTATGTTTGCTCAGTTGTGTCTGAGTCTTTGCAACCCCATGGACTGTATCCCACCAGGCTCGTCTGCCCATGGAATTTCCCAGGCAAGAATACTGGAGTGGGTTGCCATTTCCTTCTCCAGGGAATCTTCCTGACCCAGGGATCGAACCCGGGTCTCCTGCACTGGCAGGCATCTTGGAATGCTGAGGACGCTTTACTGAACTTTAGGAAGTCTGCATCCTTTTTTATTGCACACTGATCATTCTGATCATTCTTTAGATCAATATGTGCTGTGTGCTACGTCACTCAGTCATGTTCGACGCGACCCCATCGACTGTAGCCCACCATGCTTCTCTGTCCATGGGGATTCTCCAGGCAAGAATCCTGGAGTGGGTTGCCCTGCCCTCATACAAGGGATCTTCCTGACCCAGGGATCAAACGCACATCTCCTGCATTACAGGCGAATTCTTTACCATCTGAGCCACCAGGGAAGCCCTCATATGTTTAATATTAGTGTGTTAATCTCAAAGGAAAATTTAAAAAAAACAACTGCTGAAACATAATCTAATATCATATATATAACATTTAAGTATACAAAGAACTAATACAGGAGAGCTGTATTTCTATGCATTTTACATTTATTAACATGATTCTTCTGGTGTGTTTTACTATTAAAGTGATAATATGAAAGTAGGAGACAGTTCTATTGTAATCTTGTTGTAGTGTGTGTGCATGCTCAGGTCAATATGCTGCTGCTAAGTTGCTTCAGCTGTGTCCGACTCTGTGCAACCCCAGAGACGGCAGCCCACCAGGCTCCTCCGTCCCTGGGATTCTCCAGGCAAGAACACTGGAGTGGGTTGCCATTTCCTTCTTCCAATGCATGAAAGCGAAAAGTGAAAGTGAAGTCGCTCAGTCGTGTCCAACTTGTAGCGACCCCATGGACTGAAGCCCACCAGGCTCCTCTGCCCATGGGATTTTCCAGGCAAGAGTACTGGAGTGGGGTGCCACTGCCAGAACACAAATTTGAATGCTTTCATATGTAGGCATTTTCTATGAAATTAGGTCCAAATTGAATTGTATTCATGATAAGAGAAAACTAAACTATTTATGATGTTGGGTAAGTAAATTTTGAATAATAATAACTAACATTTATGGGATTTCTATTTTCTAGGCACTATTCTTTACATGTCTTAACATATTTAATCCTCAGAAAACTGCATGAGTTATTTTCACCATTTTAGAAATGAGAAAACTGATGTGTAGAGAAACTTGCGTGAGGTAATTCGGTGAGCAAGAGTCAGAATCAGGATTTGACTCAGGACATCTGGTTTAGCAACTGCACCCTTAAGCACTATGTCTCTAAAGTTAGTGTAATGTATAAACTTTAAAAGTTAGAAAAGCAGTAGAAAAGGGACTTCCAAGTTCCTCTTAAGAGATCTAAATATCATAGAAGAGGCATAACTAAAATTAACTGAGCAGCTACCATGTGTCAGGTACTTGGCTAAGGAACTCATGTGTATGTGCTTTTAATTTTTCCTTCAGTTCAGTTCAGTTCAGTTGCTCAGTCGTGTCTGACTCTTTGCAACCCCATGAATCACAGCACGCCAGGCCTCCCTGTCCATCACCAACTCCCAGAGTTCACTCAAATTCATGTCCATCGAGTCGGTGATGCCATCCAGCCATCTCATCCTCTGTCGTCCCCTTCTCCTCCTGCCCCCAACTCCTCCCAGCATCAGAGTCTTTTCCAATGAGTCAACTCTTCGCATGAGGTGGCCAAAGTATTGGAGTTTCAGCTTTAGCATCAGTCCTTCCAATGAACACCCAGGACTGATCTTTAGAATGGACTGGTTGGATCTCCTTGCAGTCCAAGGGACTCTCAAGAG
>NW_024070185.1:93716773-93728149 GCF_014754425.2 Oryx dammah
TGGATCTCCTTGCAGTCCAAGGGACTCTCAAGAGTCTTCTCCAACACAGGTCCTGTTTATCTGTCAGGTCGGTTTGGTTTTTCCTATTTGTTTCCCTTTAAACTTCTTACATAATTTTTAAAGGTTACACTCCCTTTATAGTGACTTCAAAATATTGGCTATATTTCCTGTGTTGTACAATATATCCTTGCAGTCTATCTTACACCCAATTGTTTATACCTTCCACTTCCTCACCCGAATATTGCTCCTCCCCCCACTGGTAACCACTAGTTTATTTTCTGTATCTGTGATATGCTCTCAGTTTTTAAAACAACACTGTTAACTAACTACTGTTATTCCTAGGTTAAAGATGAAGACAGAACCTTAGAGAGATCTAGCAACTGCTTTCTATAAGGTTACATGGTAAGTAGAATGTCTAACTCTGGAGCCTGTGGATTCTGTGTCACCACCCTTGTACACCATCTCCCAAGATGAGAGGGTTTTGCAAATGAACTCCTTGGTATAAAGTCAAGAATATAATTTTGTATGTTACTTATGGCTGGTTAAACCTAACAGAAAGGCAGCTGAAGAGATGGAGGGAAAGACTTTGACATTGTGATCTGATGGGGCTAATCTGAAAGATAAGATACATAGGTATTGAGTAAATGAACATTGTATATAACCCGATAGTACAACTGACTATAGTGGAGACAGGAAAAACTTTATACAGGGTTCTCAAGCTGGATTTCCAGTTTTGTGAACTGTTTGGAGGGGAAAAAATAGATTTCCATGGCTAAACATTTTGAGAAATTATCAATGGCACCCCACTCCAGTACTCTTGCCTGGAAAATCCCATGGATGGAGGAACCTGGTAGGCTGCAGTCCATGGGGTCGCTACGAGTTGTACACGACCGAGTGACTTCACTTTCACTTTTCACTTTCATGCATCGGAGGAAGGAAATGGCAACCCACTCCAGTGTTCTTGCCTGGAGAATCCCAGGGACGGGGGAGCCTGGTGGGCGGCCTTCCGTGGGGTTGCACAGAGTCGGACATGACTGAAGCGGTACTTAGCAGCAGCAGCAGCAAGATAAGTTTAATGCCTATAAGAGGTTGTGGTAATATTAGAAATATTCTCTTTTGCTTTTTCAAACTAAGGAAATATTTATATTTTTGTATGCAAAAGCAAGAATACTTGGCTTCATAGATAATAAATGCTAAGAGATTTTTACATTTTAGAGAGTTTACGTCTTCCATGACTTACACAGATTTACAGACATTGAAGGAACATTCAGTGATTGACGCAGTCTCTGGAATATATGTTATATCTATAGATATACATACAGTTTCACTAATTGAACATTGAATTAAAAAATAAACTCAGGAGATATGTAATGTAGATATTGTTGTTTCATTGTTCAGTCGTGTCTAACTGTTTGCAACCAATAGACTGCAACCTGCCAGGCTCCTCTGTCCATGGGATTTCCCGGGCAAGAATACTGGACTGGGTTGCTATTTCCTATTCCAGGTGATCTTCCCAATCCAGGGATCAAACCTGCATCTCTTGCAGTTCTCTTGCGCTGTAGTTGAATTATTTACTGCTGAACCACTGGGGAAGCCCCAATGTATTAATATTATTATTATTTTTGTATAAAATCTGGACAGCTTGGGGCTCAAGCAATGTGTTTATTTGTCAATTGTCATATATGGACAGCTTTACATTAAAATGACTTCTTTCCATAATTATGGGTCAGAACCATAATTGGGTCTGACCACCAAATGGGTCCACCTGTGACTGCATTGGCTCTGTTTGTACTTATGGAACTCCCTGTTATTTGGACATATTTATGACTCTTTAGGTAGGTGAAATTCCTTTTGTTTGCCCAAACATCAGGTGCACATTGTGTGTTCTCTTTACTAATGTTTTGGTTTAATCAACTCATCTACACAGATTACTGACATTTTGTGAGCTCCTAGCTTTAGCTACATGCATTTTCTTTTAAACGTCACTCACGTCTCTTTAAAAACTTCTTCTATTTGCCTGTCTTTGGTATAACAAGATGTTAGTTGGGATTTTAAAAATATTTATTTATTCACTTATTTTTGGTTGTGCTGGGTCATCATTGCTGCACCTGGGCTTTCTCTAGCTGTGGAGAGTTGGGGCTGCTCTCTAGTTGCAGTAGGCGGGCTTCTCATTGCCGTGGCTTCTCTTGTTGTGGAGCACAGGAGCTAGGGTGTGTGGGTTTCAGTAGTTCCTGCATGTGGACTCAGTAGTGCGGCTTGCAGGCTCCAGAACGCAGACTCAATAGTTGTGCCTCGCTGGCTTAGTTGTTAATGAAGCGTGTGTGATCTTCCTCGACCAGAGATTGAACCACTAGACCACCAGGGTAGCCCTTAATTGGGATTTATTATATTGGAATTCCAGGTAGAGCTCTAAAGACAAAGGATGTTACCTTCACATTCTAAAGAGAGGAGCTGGGCTGTGCAAGTGCGACTTAATTAAAGATAAAAACTGGCTCAGAGAACTTCACTCCCAACAGCCTAAGAGATCAAAAATCTGAGAGAAAATTCACCGAAGGGAATTCAAAAGGTTAAGAGTGCTGTGCTCTTCTACTCCTCTCTCTGTGAGGAAGGAAGTGCTTCCCTTCCCCAAGCCAATTGAGACTCTCTTTAAACAGATGAAGGATAATTTTTTTCTTGCATAGCAGGAAGTCTGAGAGAGATATGATACTGTCAGCTATCTACTCTTTTCTTGACCCTTCTTCCATGGTCACAGGGCTTGCTCCCGCTCAAGGCAGAAAAAAAAGAGAAGGGTCTGTCTCAAGGGTGTAGCCACTTTAATTAGAGAAGCCACATTGCTTTCATCCACTTGTTTGTCTCTTCCCAATGCCACACTGTCTTGATCATTATAGATGTATAGTAAGCCTTAAGATTGTGTAGTGTCAGTCCTTCAACTTCATTCTTCTTCACTTTGTCTTTGGAAGCATGTCAAACAGATTCACTTTATTTTCATTTGCCAGTATTCTAACACATTGCCACCCCTTGCTGAGAAACTGGAAAAAACACATTAATGTTTTAACTCAACATACAAAGTTGGATATGCCTGTTGGGTTAGCCATGGTGGCTCAGAGGATAAAGCATCTGCCTGCAATGCAGGAGACCCAGGTTCAGTCCCTGGGTTGGGAAGATCCCCTGGAGAAGGAAATGGCAACCCACTGCAGTATTCTTGCCTGGAGAATCCCATGGATGGAGAAGCCTGATAGGCTACAGTCCACGGGGTCACAGAATCGGACACGACTGAGTGACTTCACTTTCACTTTCAGGTGTTGGGAAAACTTACTATCCAGAGGTCCATGGCATCTTTGTGAAACTCACAAATGTACCCCATGCCTGAGTCAGCACTGGGAGCCTGCTGTAGAGAATATCAATAGCAAAAAGAAAAACAAAAACTATAACAAACACTTGTGAACTAGAAAGCCTTTTGTTCCCTTTCTATAATGTCTTTATCTGACACCTTAACCCTGGAGGATATAGAAGGCATAAGGGAGAGATCAGGAAAGGCTGAAAGACCACCCCATGCCCCTTTCCCCCACTGCAGGGCTCTGGGCCAGGCAGACCTGAGCTGAGGGACTGGGGAAAAGCTCTGAATTAGATGCAACATTGACATTTTAACTGGATTGGACTTTTAACTTTTTAGTATCTTAAATGGTGAGGAAGTAATGGAATCTGCTGACATAAAGATAAAGGTTGGGGGCTTTGTCTGGAGGATAATAAATCCACTTCCTGGCGGCCTCACTGAGTTCAGCCTCTTCAACACACTGGTTATGCTGGAAACTACAAACTCCTTTCATCCTGGCTGTTGACCCACAGCCCTGACTCCTAGTAGGTCTTTCTCGCTCTCATCTGGTAGCCTTTTCATTGCTGTGGGCATGCTATATCTGTCAGTAAAAGGCAACTTTAGGAGAACCATTTGGGTTGCATGGAACCAGAGAAAGCCCAGTAGGGAGATTGATTATAATAGGATAATAACAAATCCTGGTCTGTCACTGCCTGCCTTTGTGATCTCTCTCTCTACCTCTGAGTTGCCTTCTCTGAAATAAATGGCCTAAAAATGATTGTAATAGATACCTCTTGTGAAGGCTGTGTGACTCCATCCATTTTCAGGACACTGCCTCCGATACCTAGGGAAGTGACCCAGCATCCCTCCGAGGTGATTAACCAGGAGACAGCATCTGTCCCAGGAGAGAGCAGCCTTTCTTTCCTGCCAGTATTGAATTGGGGACATAGAACTAGACAATGTTGACGTTGACTATCATTAGTAACTAAGGGCAGCCCACACCCACCTGCTGCTGCCGGCCTCAGAAATGCCCAGCTTTTTGCTCTTTTGGGGGATTGATGGCTGATTCCCTGGTAGCCTTTCAGTAAATCCCTCACTTTGTTTAAGCTGCTCAGAACTGTTTTATTTGACTCACATCCAAAGTTACTTTTTTTAAAGAGTCCATTCAACTTGCACAATTCTATTATCCTTTGATTTAATGGTACCTGCTACTCTTGAACAGAGATGAATAATAACTTGGAGGACTGGTAACCATAGACACCTGGCAGCCATGGCACCAGTGGCTGACTGCAGTTTGGGCTCTGGTGGCTCAGACAGTAAAGCGTCTGCCTACAATGCAGGAGACCCGGGTTCAATCCCTGGGTCGGGAAGATCTCCTGGAGAAGGAAATGGCAACCCACTCCAGTATTCTTGCCTAGAAAATCCCATGGATGGAGGAGCCTGGTAGGCTATAGTCCATGGGATCTCAAAGAGTCAGACTCGACTGAGCGACTTCACTTTCACTTCACTTTCACTTATACTGATGAACACTAGAGATATCCCTTTTAAAAACATCAGATTGTTAAGTAGGTAAATTTGTACTTGTTACACATGGAGAGTATTTTTAGTGTAATATGTTATATTACAGGTGTAAATGATGTTTACAGAAAAAATTTTAGTTTCCAGTGTAAGAAATGTAAGCCAAGTTATTATTTTCATCACATTAATGTGTATTATTAGATACACACTGAATCTAAACAGTTGAGTATATAATTGAATTGATTTATCACTTAAATCTCATTTGCCAGCATTTCATTGTACTGACTGAATTCAGGGCAATTGGTGCTCTTTTAGTTAATCTTCCTTGATAATGCAGACCATTGAAAAATAGAATTAAAATTAAACATACTTTGTCTTAAATGTCATACATTTTTACACTATAATTTGAAAATGCATAGTTATCAAATCCCTATAAAAAAAACTTTAGAATGAAAATGCCTAACCAGATACTAAAGATTAGAAGTGAAATTGGCTCCTCTAATGTGAAACTTCCTCATCATGGACTCTTTATGGTTTTTAAAAAGTTATTGTTATTGACTTCCCAAAGTGAAAGGCATGCCACTCAGTGGATAGAAAGCAGTATTGCAGATTAATAGCTAGGATTACCTTTGCGGTGGGCTTCCCATGTGGCGCTAGAGATAAAGAATCCCCCTGCCAGTGCAGGAGACATAAGAGACGCAGTTTCGCTCTCCAGGTCAGGAAGATCCTGTGGAGTAGGAAACAGTACCCACTCCAGTATTCTTGCCTGGAAAATTCCATGGGCTAAGGAGCCTGGGGGTTGCAGTCCATGGGGCCCCAAAGAGTTGGATACAACTGAGGGAGTGACACACACACACACACACACATACACACATACACCTTTGTGGTGCTGGGTTTTGAGATGTTTTCAGCTTGATCCAGGGGATAAATGATCAAGTTATACAGAATTAACTTGATGATTAGTATTAGATGCATATCGATAATGTTTGTATATGCATTATGGAACATGCTGTCCAAAATTTTTTTTTTTATAAAGTAATTCTGAACTAGGGATTTTTTGCTCTCCCCCCACCCCCTGCCTCAGGGACATTTGGCAATTCTGAAGACATTTTTGGTTGTTACAGTGTGTGTGTGTGTGTGTGTGTGTGTGTGTGCTACTGGCATTTATTAATAGTGGGTAGAGGACAGAGATGCTGTTAAACATTCCATAAGACATCCCACAAGACTACAAATTATTCAGTCCAAAATATCAAGAGCATTGCTGTTGAAAGACTTGGTGTATGACAATTAGTTTCACATGTTTTTGTACTAAAAATGCTTCGAATATGTTTAGTCAAAACTCTTTTCCAGATTTCATATGGTTAGGCCAGTTTTGCATTCTATTATATAAGCAATACTTTTATAATTTGGATTTATCTGCAATAATTATGTAACTTTGTAAACTGCTTCCAAAAGTCAGGGCAGGTTTTAATTTTCACGAATAATTTCCCCAAATCTTGCCTTTCCCTGTTACCAATTTAAAGTCTCCCCTCCTTTCATTGCCTCTTCATTCTGTTCTGCCCATTTCATTCAAACAACTGAAGCACTGACCAGAAGCAAATACGGTGAGCACAGTTAAAATGTAGAAGGTGTCTTTTTGTGAGGTTATGATTTTGTTTCTCTTAGATTAAAAAAAAGTTCTTTAGGCTCTAGGCAGATGGGGGGGAAATCTGACATATTTTTAGTTTTGAAATGAAACAAGTTTCAGATTACTTGTAGAGTCTGAAATGATCCGTTCTTTTCTGTTGGAATTAATATGTTTAGGGTAAGCAAAATGTTTGATATTATCTTAAAAAAAAAAAAAACTCTAGTGCCTTTCACTCTTGCTTTGGTGTTAGTAATGAATTTAATTATGCCTCACAGTGATGTTGGCATAGACATATGATTTAGAGATATTATAGTATTTTAAGTCCAAGGACAAAACACATACTTTGTGGAGTTTAAGACATTAAAACTAAAATTTTGGGAAATAACATCCAAGTTCTGCCCCTAAATTCATAATACTAAAATTCCAAAGATAAAGAAATGTATAAAAATTGTGGAAAGAACACACTGAAACATCAAGATGTAAATAATCACGAGTTGCTTTTTTCCTTAGTTTGGTGCAAGGTCACTTGGTAAGATTAGTAGTCAAGAACCAGTCTGCCAATGCAGGAGACAAAAGAGAGCGGGTTTGATCCCTGGGTGGGGAAGATCCCCTGGAGGAGGCCTGGTGACCTATGCCTGTATTCTTGCCTGGAGAATCCCCATGGCCAGAGAAGCCTGGAGGGCTCTGGTTAATGGGGTCACATAGAGTCGGATACGACTGAAGCGACTTAACACGCACAACTCTGAGCGTCTCCTCTTGTGGACTGCATTTATCCAAAATTATAGAACTTTATACTAAAAAGGGTGAATAAAATGTATGTAAATTAAACCTTTAAAAAAGCTGCCTTAAAAAAAAAATTGTAAAGGATCCCAGAGTCCTGAGACTTTATGTGGGTTTCATTTATCAATACTTAGCATATTAGAAATTACTAAGAAACATTTAAGGAAATGGCATCCCACACCAGTGTTCTTGCCTGGAGAATCCCAGGGACGGGGGAGCCTGGTGGGCTGCCGTCTATGGGGTCGCATAGAGTCGGACACGACTGAAGGGACTTAGCAGCAGTAGCAGCAAGAAACATTTAAAATAGTTCTTTATTCGTTTTAAAAATAACAAATGAACTAAATGTTAACTGAAATAAAGCACTTTTTATTCATTACGTATATTGCATTCATTTGCCCATTCTCCAGTTCTGGCACAACCCCCTGCACCGGGAAGATGCTGGACCCTTATTAGGAGAACGAGGTTCGGCTGTGACGGGGGCAGCCGGCTCATCCCGCTCACCGGCCAACTGCTCGCGCGCCCGAGGCTCCCGGGACACGCGGCCCCGCCCCTCCGCGCGCCAGCCTCTCGAGCCAGGGCGCACGCGCAGGGCTCCCGGAGGCCGCGTCGAGGAGCGCGCGGCCGCGGCCGTCTCCTCCCCCCACCCCTCGCCGCGCACGCCGGGAACCCGTCTCCGGGGCTGCTTCGGCTGCGGCGGTCGGTAGTCGCGATGGACTCTCCGTGGAATGAGCTGACCCTTGCCTTTTCTCGCACTTCCATGTTCCCCTTTTTTGATATCGCCCACTACCTGGTGTCGGTGATGGCGCTGAAGCATCAGCCGGGTGAGTGTTGGGCGCCGAGGATCGTCCCCCTCAGGGACCACTCACCGCGGGGACGGCCTGAGCTGGGTGAGCGGCCGAGCTGCCTCGCGCCGGGAGTCC
Source organism: Oryx dammah (assembly GCF_014754425.2). NCBI lineage: Eukaryota > Metazoa > Chordata > Mammalia > Artiodactyla > Bovidae > Oryx > Oryx dammah. The sequence goes on from NW_024070185.1 coordinate 93,724,932, forward strand.
TGTTAGGCTAGAGGGGGCAGGGGAGAGGGGGCCCGTCCGACCGCCGTATAGAAGGGGAAACTGAGGCCGAGGAGGAAGGTGGCCCCGGACTCCACCAAAGGAGTCACGGAGGGGAGTGCCGGGCGGTCCCACTGCCGCGGGCGGGACTGCCGGCACAGGTGACCGGGCGGCCGCAGCCACTTTGGGCAGTCCAGGACTGCCCTCGTTCGCCCTGCGGTGGCGCCGTCTCCCGGCCGTGCCCCCTCTTTCTTGGGAAATATTTTTTAAAGACCTGGGAACCGAGCTCCCGCAGGCAGCAGGTCAGACTTCGTCGCTTGGACTAGTAACTGGTTCTGGACTGCTCTCCGGTTGTGAAAGTTGTGTAAACACTGAAATAAAAAGCCTCAAGTAGGCACCCCCTACATTCCCCTTAACGCACAGGTCTCCCGCCTTGCTTAGCATGTTAGACACAGGTGATTGCTGAGAGGAGAGTGGATTCCCACTGGGGGTCGTATGAATGCCATTGCACACGAAAGAGCCGTTTGGTGTAGTTTCACTGCCAGTAGAGGGGATGTGGTCTTGAAACAAGTTTTGAGTTCCTTTAAGTGTGCATACAGGGAGCAATGTTTGTTTTTTCTCGTATTTTTCATTCAGGATATGTTTGCTCCTGTATTGCTTGACTTCTGCAGTTCTGCCTGCCTTTTCATTTTGTGCTCTCTTCTTTTTTCCTGAGGTCAGGTATTTTCTTTGCCTTACTTTCTCCATGTTCTTGCTGCCTTTGATAATGCCTTGTCCTACAGTGAGTGAGTGAAGGCTCGAGGATGGTGCTGTGCCTCTTATGGTCTGATTTTTCTTTTTAAAACATTTTAAAATTAATTTTTAATATTTTGGCCGAACCAGCATGGCATGTGGGATATTAGTCCCCCAACCAGGGATGGAACCCGCACCCCCTGCATTTTAAAGCCTGGAGTCCTAACCATTGGACCACTAGGGAAGTCTCTGGTGGGTTTTTTTTTTTTTTAACTCATGGACCTCTGAAATGTTTTTAATTTAAATTGAGATTGGTGGCTCAGTCTAAATCATTGTTTGATAGAAGTTTTCACCTGGATAAAGGGAATACTAGTGTATTAAATTGGAATGGATAATCATAAGAGACACTTTCCTTGATTTGAAAATAAGTATATTTTATTACTTTACCATATTTAATACTTGATATTTTCTTGTATAGGTTAGATCAAAGATTCTCCAAGTATGGTGCAAGAGCCCTGGGGTTCCTGACATTTCCAGCTCAAAATTATTTTTGTAATAATATGCAGGTTGTTGTCTTTATCACACTCATTTTCTTACAAGTGTACAGTGGAGTTTTCAGAGGCCAAATGACCTGTCATACTGTAACAGGTTGAATGCAGAAGCAGATATGAGAATCCAGCTGTTTCCTATTTGAAGGCAGACATTAAAGAGATTGACTCAAAAAATGTGACTTTTCTCACTAAATATTTTTTGCTTTGGAAAAAAGTTATTTTTCATGAGGAATATATTGTTTATTAACATTCAGTGCATTTATTATTTTAAAAATGAATACATAAAAAACTAAAGATTTTCTCATTAAAATTTTTTTTGATAGTTTTATTTATTTTTGGGTATGCTTGGTCTTTGTTGCTGCCCGAGCTTTCTCCAGTTGCAGCGCCCCGGGCTACTCTCCAGTTGCGGTGTGGGTTTCTCCGCAGTTACTGCTCTTGTTGCAGAACACAGGCTGTAGCGCATGAGGGCTTCAGTGGCTGTGGCTGCCAGGCTCTAGAGCACAGTTTCAATAGTTGTGACAGATGGGCTTAGGTGCTCTGCAGCATGTGGGATCTTCCCCAATCAGGGATCAACCTGTGTTTCCTGGATTGGCAAGCAGATTCTTCACCACTGAGCAACCAAGGAATCCCTGATTTTTCTCATTTATAATTTCTAATATGCTAGATATTGATAGCGCAAATAAACAGAAGCTCTTTGGGATCTTCAAGAATTTTTTTTTTTTTTGAGTCAGACTTTTGGAAAGTTTAATTTACATATATTTGCTCCTTTAAATATAAAATTCTGTTATTTTGGACAAACATACAGTCATGTACCTACCACCACAGTCAAGATATAGAACAGTTTCATCATCCATCCCAGCTTCCTTCCTACCACTTTGGGGGCCACAAAACTGACCAATATTTGGCAGAGAATCTTGCCTCCTCCTGCCTGGAAAATCCCATGGACGGAGGAGCCTGGTGGGCTGCAGTCCGTGGGGTCGCTAAGAGTCCGACAGGACTGAGCGACTTCACTTTCGCTTTTCACTTTCATGCATTGGAGAAGGAAATGGCAACCCACTCCAGTGTTCTTGCTTGGAGAATCCCAGGGACGGGGGAGCCTGGTGGGCTGCCGTCTGTGGGGTCACACAGGGTCGGACATGACTGAAGCGACTTAGCAGCACCAGCAGAGGAATCCTGAAACCAAAATATTGAGGACCACTGGACTAACTGGACACTGATACAGTATTCCACTTGGTGTAAAAATGTTATATTCCAGTACTAGTACTTGTAAACATACAAAAAGTATAGAATTCACACTAGCATGTGAGATGAGTGCAACTGTGTTGTAGTTTGAACATTCTTTGGCATTGTCTTTCTTTGGGATTGGAATAAAAACTGACCTTTTCCAGTCCTGTGGCCTCTGCTGAGTTTTCCAAATTTGCTGATGAATTGAGTGCAGCACTTTAACAACATTATCTTTTAGGATTAGAAATAGCTCACCTGGAATTCCATCACCTCCACTAGCTTTGTCTTAGTAATACTTCCTGGGGCCCACTTGACTTCACACTCCAGGATGTCTGGCTCTAGGTAAGTGATCACACCATTGTGGTTATCTGGGTCATTAAGACCTTTTCTGTACAGTTCTGTGTATTCTTGCCACCTCTTCTTAATATCTTCTGCTTCTGTTAGGTCCATACTGTTTCTGTCCTTTAGTGTGTCCATCTTTGCATGAAATATTCCCTTGTCATAGTTTAATTGAGTTACACAAAACTGTGATCCATGTGATCATTTTGGTTAGCATGAGGGCAGTGTAGAAGGACATGCACTCATCTTCTGCTGTGAGTATTTGGGAGTGTCTGGCAGACGCTTGGGTTGACAGTGGCCTGCTGTGAAGTCAGAGGCATTGGCAGCAGCAGTCCTGGGAGGTGCAGTGGCAGCAGCAGTCCTGGGAGGTGCAGT